>NC_041053.1:5769577-5977077 GCF_900634775.1 Gouania willdenowi
ATCTGAGAAATATAGTCCTTACATCATGTCCTAGGTTGTTCACGGGGTCTCCTCCCAGCTGGACATGTTCAGCTCATCTTCCTCCAGGGAAGCGTACATGAGTCATCCTTGTTAGATGCCAGTACTACCTCAGCTGGCTCCGCTCAACTTGGAGGAGCAGCAGCTCTACTCTAAATCTCTTCCAGATGATCAAGCTCCACACATTATCTCTAAGGCTAAAATTGGCCACCCATGCGGAGAAAACCCCATTTTAGTTTCAGTGACTTGTACTTGTGATCCTGTTCTTTTAGTGATTAACTCACGACCACTCTCAATTTTCATTTCTATACATTAAAGCTGATATTCTGAGAAATCTATGTTTATGTATGATTCTTTTGAAATGTGAAAAAATACCTAACTAGTTTTTTACTATGGTCATTCATATACATTAATGTATATAAGTCCCGCCTTTGTTCTATAGACCCCTATACAAATGGAGACGATCGCCGACTGCGGCCAGCCAATAAGCTTCAACTTCCTGTTTTTGAGACTGTCAATCAAAGTGAATGTGGAACTGTGCACTGAAATAACAGCAAGCAGGTAAATATGATTTTGGCTCTTACCTGACCCATAGACCTATATCAATACAACCCGAAGCGACCCTGTTATGTTCCGCGCTGCTGAAAAGTAGAGGCGTAGCTTGTGGTAGATTGCAGAGGCAAGGGGAGGAGGTGGAGCTGTTGAGGGCGGGACATCGAGACGTTTCTCAGAAACTCCGGATAACAGCTTTAACTGGCTACTGCTGCGTTCACACCAGACCCGTAGTAAAAGTTCATGTTGCGCAACTAGCGCAAAAGCAGTCGCTGAGTCCAAAATGTGTTTCCCATTTTTGTATTATAAAAACTCACCAGCCAGACTCCTTTTCTTTCTGCCTTGAAATATGGCGGACATCAGAACTATCACTGCACATTACCTTCTGTGGAAACAGCAAAGCTTCCTGTGGGGGATATCTACTGCAGACTTGGGAGATGAGAGTTGTTGCCAACTACTTTTTAAGTGAGGCCATCAGGGTGTGAGAGGTCTTCACATCATACTTCTCTGCCGAGGGAGCTGTTCCATGCAAGAAAGCTGGCTGACATAGTATCAGCAAAAATGCAACACTGTGCATACTATGTATGGAAACATGGGGAAAAAAACATCTGGATTTCTATTTTTAAATTTTTAACTATCAAGGATTCTTGGATGAAACTTGAAACAATGGACTATTTTCATTTTACCCTACAATTAATGAGAAATGCAGTGTTTTTGTGTTTGTTTTTGTTGTATCATTCAAGTATCCTTTTCAATTCTGAAATGAATGTGTTCTAGAGAATCAACATAGATATATTAATTATATAACCTTGTATGAACATAATATGTAACCGAACCTAAGATGTGAAGAAAGCACACATATACATTTTAAATAGCATGTATTAAATTTAGCAATAAAGCCATTGTCCACATTTCCATTTGTTTTTAATCAATTAATATTGAAAAAAATCATACAATAATCTTATACAAATTGTTTACACTATTGTTAAACTATTTACAATCACCTGGTGGTGGAGGAGGAGGAGGAGGAGAAGTAAGAGTCTGTCTCAGGAGCTACAGAAAAAGCTGTTCTGTTTCATTCTAACTGAGACAGGACTTCCTCTTTTCACCTCTTTTTAGCTCATCAACATAAAACAAAACCAATAAGAATAAAAAAAACACAACAGCTTATCAAGTCACTCGTTGTTATAAAACTGAAATAAGATCATAATGTAATTTGATTAAACATTTAATGAGGTAATGGTACCAGTGACATCACTAATATACCAATCATTACTGTTATTTATAAAAGAATGCAAAACAACTTGTGTCATGCTCAAACAAGATGGTTTTGCTGTTCTTGCTGCTGCAGCTATAAGGGCACCCATAATACAATATATATTATGTATATACACACACACACACACACACACACACACACACACACACACACACACACACACACACACTACACACACACACACACACACACACACACACAACTCACACAGTGATGTAGTGGTTAGCACATCCACCTCACAGCAAGAAGGTCCCAGGTTCAAGCCCTTGGGTGGACACTTGGGTCCTTTCTGTGTGGAGTTTGCATGTTCTACCCGTGCTTCCGTAACTTTTCTACTTACTCCAGTTTCCTCCCACAATCTAAAAACATGACTGTCAGGTTAATTGGAGTCTCTAATTGCCTGTAGGAGTAAGTGTGAGTGGTTGTTTGTCCGTCTGTGTGTGTGTGCTGCCCTGCGATGGACTGGCGCCCTGTCCAGGGTGTACCCCCGCCTAGCACCCAATGAGCAGACCCCGTGACCCTGAAAAAAAGAGCAAACGGCTCTGAAAATGGAGATGGATGGATAAATATAAAATGTCCCAGTCCATTTCAACTAATGACGCGTTTCCACTGGCGGGTATCGGCTCTGCTCTACTGTCTTTTTGCGCATTTTCACTGGGAAAAGTACCGTGGTACCTGCTGCTGCTGCTTTTTTTGGTACCTCCTTTGTTAAGGTTTCAAAAAAAATCAGCCCTGGTCTGAAAAATGTGACATAGGCACAAAGCAGACACTGATTGGGTCAGAGAATATCACAGCGTAGTCATCAACTCATGCACAGAGAGGAAGTATTTGGCCACCATTGAAAAAAAAGTGCAATCTGTGGAGCAGTTTTGCGCGTCAGGTTGGTGCTCAATGGAAACTCTCCAGAAAATCAGTATCGGGTCTTGAAAGCGAGGAGTGCGGAGCCGCGTAGAGCCGATTTAGAGCCGCGTAATTTAGGGATGCGTACAAAATCTAGTGCTCTTATTCAACATTGACTTTTTATGCCCTGCGACCCTGAATAATAGGAACAAGCGGGTCTGAAAATGGATGGATGGATGGATGGATGACTTTTCATGTAACCTGCTCGCACGACAATTTTGCTATGCGTCTGGTGTGAACGCACCATATGTGACTTCCTGACGGCTGCACACTAAGCATGTGTTGTGCAGAGATGAATACAATTTACCTTCAAAATCTGACCATTTAGATGCCAACCAATAAAACTGAATCATTGCACGAAGCCAGTTAAAATCCATAGGCCTGAGGAGGGTTAGCTTGTCAATCGCTTTGATTGGCACAAAAATGGCCTTTATGGAAATACCTTTTGTGGAAAATAAGCAAAGGTAACTATATAGATTATAGATAACAGAGTGGAATTTATCCGCATGGGAAAACTCACTCATATCAATGACGAACACAGCCTCTGCCATAGATTATGATCTGATCAATTCTGTCCTACATGAGGACACATCTCTATCTCTCTCTGTCTGCTGGTTCAATGAGTTGTTACATCAGGAGTGATGCAAAATCAAGCCACTGTTTGGGTGTTCACACATTCCTGCTCACAAAACTGGAGTCACAGTAATCTGCGAGTGAAGGACACAAACTGATTAGGGCCAGCTTTGAGCTGCGCAGTCCTCCTGCAGGGTAAACTTCCTTTTAACCTGTAGATGATCTGCTGGAACTCATAAGAAGGAGCTCATCCAAGAACTAAGGCTAAAGTTGTCTATCTTTGTCATTAGAAAAGTAGTAAAACCCAATTTTAATAAGCTACAAGAAAAGCAGTGCATCAGCCATCTCAGCAACATCAGCATTCCCTCCAAAGGAAGACACGGTGATGGAGAAGTATTTTAAGCCCGTTCACTGCCCATCTGAAACAGATGAGATCAGACCACGAAGAAACCACCACAACCATCATCACAAAGACGCTCAGTCACACAGGTAAGGGGAATTCTTCCTCTCAAACATTTGTTTTTCATAGAATTAAAGACAATCTAAATAGTTACAATTATAATACTTGAAATAGTGAATTAGGGGTAATTTAGTGATTTACTGCGAGGCACCTGCGTGGCCTTGTTTTGCTTGCATGACATTTTTGAGTCTTTCTAGTTGTTAAATAGTTTGATTAGTCTATTAGAGACATTCAATTCTTTGTGTATTTATTGTTATCTATTTATCCAAAAAATCTAAAAAATGATTATAGAAATTCTGATGAAGCCTGAAAAACCTAAAATTCATTGGTTCCAGGAAAACATATCTGATATTCATTGTTTTAATACTACATTGCAATAATAACAAAAAATATATAAATGTTTTCAAAGACAACTGTCATCAAAAGTACACTCCATTAAATAAATAAATAAATAGATAGATAGATAGATAGATAGATAGATAGATAAATAGATAGATAGATAGATAGATAGATAGATAGATAGATAGATAGATAGATAGATAGATAGATAGATTGATAAATAGATAGATAGATAGATAGATAAATAGATAGATTGATAAATAAATAGATAGATAGATAGATAGATAGATAGATAGATAAATAAATAGATAGATAGATAGATAGATAGATAGATAGATAGATAGATAGATATTGATAGATAGATAGTAGATAGATAGATCGATAGATAGATAGTTAGATAGATAGATAAATAAGTCAAAAAAACAACAAACAAAACAAAACAAAACCAAACCAAACAACACAGAACAAACAAAGAAAACTATGAACAAAAGAAACAAAAGGGAGAAAAGCCTAAGTTTAAGGCATATATAGAAGGAAATTGAGGATAAATAAAAAGAGTCACACATCTTTTGATTCAATTATGTAATTGTGTAGTTACTTCGTCTATTTTCAGAGTAAATTTACTCATTTTTTGCAAGTCATCTCTAATTTTGTATGTTATTCATGATATTCATAGTTGTAGTCGGCTTCTATTAATTCAATTCGAATTTTTTTCAGATAAATCCAGAACATTAATGTATCTGATAGAGCCACATCTCTGCATTTTTGTTATTGTTTTCATTTTTTTAAATTTCAGATACCTTATTGTAGTCTGACTGTAGGCTGTCTGTAGGTGTGAGATGGTCATTGTGTCTTTGTGTTCTCGGTGTTGATTAGGCCTACTGTCACACACTTGTCAGCAGGTATGCAAAACTGGAGGACAGTGACCGGGAAAACCATCGATACCACTCACACAGTCACCACCCTCCAGGAAAATTCCTCACCATGGGGCTCCGCAATTCCATTCGTTTCCAGCACAGTGAAGAGGATGAGATACTTTAATGACCATGACACTCCCTTAACTCTGTCCAGGGCCTCTTCCTCTCCCTCTCCAACCTGCTCCTCATCCTCTTCCTCTTCCTCTTGGTACACTGATGCAAGTGTCAATGATCCGTTTTCTCTTCGACAAGCTGAGCGCCCCCAGCATTCATTCTCCTGCTCCAATATACCCGATGTGCGCATAGCTTCAGAAAGGACGACAGCCAGTGAGCCGATTGTCTTTGCCACCATAAAACAAGACAAGAAAGACAGCATCTTGCAGTGAATCACACGCAAGCCCAAAACATCAGAGGAACATGCGATTCCTGCTTTGGATCGAGGTCATAGCCGGAGTGACGAAGGCCCTCTGCAGTCCAATGAGAGGGGAAGAGCGCAGTCCAGGACACACAATAACTCTGGGGTTTTGTACAAATCTTCAAGTTTAAACCGAAACCTGGCTTTCAATGAGGAGGACATGCACCTGAGAGTCTCTGTGGGTCCGAAGAGGGCAGTGTCATCAAGCCAGCTTCCCAGCAAGGGCATCCTCAAGAATAAGGAGCGTGAGACGGACATTCGCAAAGTGAAGTCAATGGAAGTGCTTTCACCAAGAGTTTCCAAAGGACCAGATCAGAGTGGGCAGAAAGGCAAAGGGCCGAGTCCGGCTGAGATCAAGCAGGCAAGAGAAACGTTTGTGCAAGGAAAGAAACAGTTCTCTGCCTTTTTAAATGAAATTACAAAACAGGTCATAAGTCAGTCAGACCTCACAATCTTGGGTGTGAGTAATGAAAAAGCAACTGGGAAGGCTGCCATTGCCCTAAAGAGTGACCCTGTTAAGCCTCAGCTTCCACCCAAGAAACAAAAAGAGGGGACGATAAATATGACACATTCCAAACGATCCGGCAGGCAGGAGAAAAGTGGCAGTAGTTCACGGATGCCTTCAAATAGCCCAACTCCAGACAAACTTATCTCCTATCCAGTGAGGAGCCACCACGGAAGCCCTCCGCCTCATCACTACCCTCACTCTGGAGAACACAACACCCCCCACAGAAAGCCGTAAAGACAGGAGACAGTCACCCACCACTGGTGCCATGGCAGTGGCCCGAGAGGCCAGGTTTGGCTCTCATCTAACAGATGGAACCAGCACCAGTCCTGAGCCAGTTCAGCCAAAACAACGTCCCCACTGCAAACAGACACCCAGCACCTTCTACCCCCAGCAGCAGGGACCCAGGGGGATAAACAGTTCCCCTCCCTCCTCAGCACAGTATGCAGGACAGGGTGTCAGCTCCGAGTCCTCGTCCACAAAATCGGACTCCTCCAGGACCAGAGACACTGGCTCAACAGCCACCAGCCGCAGCTCAGAGCCCATTGGACGGCACCAGTCACATTTTGGGGTACCCTCCACAGCACAGGGGTGAGTCCATAATGACCAACATGAAGGAAGAGAGCAAGATAGCAAAGTGTTAAGGCTGCTCCAAGTCAGGGTTTAGGGATGTTCACTGACCAATCAGTGAAAGTCAAGCCATATTATTACTGATCACTGGATGAATGAGAAACTTGGGTTTTTGTATTGTCATGGAGCACTGTTTCTCATAGATCTATTCTAGACAATATCGCAAAGCACAGTTATCATGAAAAAAACTTTTCTTTATTTAACAAAAACCTCTGCTTATAAAAGTCATGCCTTCATACTGTATCTGTAACTTCTCCTCACTTGGGAGAAAGCTGCAATTCATGTTTCTAAGAGGTTTCGGAGTGTCTTTGTCTATATTTTGTGTTGAACTTTTAAAGCTGCTTAAACAGATAACTCAACAATTTTAACAATTGATCTGATAGTCATCCAAAAGTAGTTTTCTGACAGGGATTTACTCACAAACTAAATGTCGAAGGTAGAAATTACCACTTGAATGTTTGTTTTTGACTCCAGTTTACCATAAACAAACAGGTTGTTGTCAAAGGGTCATGTGACTTTCACTTCCAAAAAGTTTTGCAAAATGCATTGTGGGATTTGGAGTCCCGTAGAACTGTCTCTAACTTCTGATTTCAAGACCCCCCTTTGTCCGACTACAACATTGTGCTCAGAATACTATAAACAACAACTATAGAGCATAATGATGGAATGAATGAGTGACAACACATTTTAAATAATCTCATTTTGTAAATAAGTGGAATGACACTGTATTAAGTGCCTATTGAATAGATTTATTTTTAGAGTCTTGCAGAGGCAGTGGAGATGAGTCATAGGCTGTGTAGGATGTCTGGAATATTACACGTGAATGCTGAGTCATTCCCGAGTAATGCAGATGATCAACTTTGGCTTTAAAGGGGAAACTTTGTATGAAAATACTAAGCAGATCATGTATTATAATTTTTCCTATCTTCACTCAGTGTGTCAATGCAACCACTGCGTGTACCATGAGTCAGCTGCTAGCATAACTTATGTAAGCTAGTTCTCTAATGTCCTGATAAAAATTATATAACACAACTGTTTAACAGAGGCTGGTGGTGGTGCCTCGGTTTGTCAAACTAATTTTAGTCCAGGGGCTGCAGATTATTGGTGGGGAAAAATAAAACAATTTTAAAATCATTGTGCCCTAGTTTTCAATATCAGTTCAATTTACTTGAAAACATTGAGATTTTTTTTCCCACAATTTGCAATTAAAAATGACTGCATTCATGTGATATAAGCAAAAGAAAAATGCAAAATATTGTTGAGTTTAATTAAATTGGTGAATTTGAGATCACTACAATCGGATTATTTGGTACTTTACACAATAATTTATGTTTTCTTGTGTAATTTGTGATACTTTCTCCTGCGGGCCGAAATGGATGCTGTAAAGGGCTGGATTTTGAGTTTGACACGTGTGCTTTATACAGACACACGCCATGAACACACAACCTCACATACTAACAGTCAGTGCAGATTGATTCCAGCAGGTTCTGTTTCCACCACAGCCTTAACACAACTCAATAGATCGTTCAATGGCGTCCTGTCCTCTCAGTAATGGAGTGATGACCCGCCCTGAGGACAGAGTCAGCCTCACACTGACTGTTCCTAGTTGTCCAATGATCTGTGTTTACTTCCACCTTCACTTTACCTCATCTTTTGACAACATGAATTAGAGTTTGTCTGGGACATATACAGACAAAGGGCTTTAATGTGACCATCGCCACCTCTCCCTGTAAACATATAAGCTATTAGGCTACGTATACAAACCAAACCTCATTTCATGATCACATGTATTATGAACCAGAGAGCTGTATTACACCATTGTGATGGGATGGAAAGAGGAGAGTAAACACGAAGAAAGAAAAGAGAGCAATAATCCATACTGTAGATTAGAATATTAGCATAAACTGTAGTGTTAGTTTATGGGTGTCAAACTCATTTTTGTTCAGGGGCCAATTACAGACCACTTTGACCTTAAAGCTGCAGTTTGTAATTTTTTTATGTGATCATTTGGTCAAAAATCCATAATCATCTTTGAGCATATTGTAATCCAAAGTGTTCTGAGTGGACAGGGAATCTATTCTCCTTCTCCTGGACCTTTAAATTAAGTTTAAAAATTTGGGAGTGTGACGTTGAATTTCAGCCAATCAGAGGTCTTTCTACCAACAAGTATGCTCCACAAGTTGTTTTGGGGTGTTACTATTGGCTGCTTGACTGACGCGTTGAGGTACCATTGGTAGTAAAAGTGTAATGATGGACTTCCAAGCAGAAGTCTCCATCGTGGCATTAGACACAACAGTTACATGGCAAATCAACCATAAAAAGTCAGACTGAGGTGGAGAAGAAACAGTTTAAAGCCACAAACATGTTCAGGAGGAATGGACCATTTTGTGTCCTCATGGATCCCCCTGACTGTGCACGGTCAGCCCCACACTTACACTCTGGTGTCAGAGGGAGAGTGATAACAGATGGGATAAAATCATGTGTAAACTTAAGAGAAGCTTATTCAAGGTGAATTCATTTTACAAGTCTTGATGCAGAATAATTGTTGTCAGTCCGCACAGAGCGGCTCAGGCAGCTGGGATTCAGTGTAGCCCCCCATGTGTGCTCTCTGGTGGGAGGAGCTGATGGGGCAGCCGTTGTTCAGGACAGTAACTACATAGTGATACGTACATTCATGTCTCTAAAACACCAGAAAAATCTCCACCAACACAAGATAATGTCCATACATTTTGTCTAGAGTCTCTATTGAGAAAAAAGTCACTAAGAGCGTTCACAAAAAATACCGGTATGGGAGGTTCAGTTCGGTTTCAAAACTGCGCAGAGAGAGGATTCTACAAACTGCAGCTTTAAGTGGTCCACAGATTTTAGGAGGGGAAAAAGAGGAAATTTCAACATTAATGTGACTTGGTTTACCCTTCCCTGTATTAATGATATATAAAATGATAAAGTATGTGAATATATCAGTCCCTACAGGATCTTCACTAAAATGTCCCTGATTTTGGGAATTTGAATACATTTTGTGGAATAATTTGATGAAAATGTGTCAGATTTTGAAAAAAAAATGGAGTTCTTTCAACTATTTGAGATTAAAAGTGACAGCAGTCATGTGATATAAGAAGTGGAAAACAGCTCTGCAAATATTGTGGATTTGAATTTATTTTTGTATTTGGATAGGCTGAGATAGCTACAATTAGTTGGTCATATACAAAATGTTTCATATTTTTTTCCATTATTTTTACTTTCTCTAGCGCACCGAATTCAATGCTCTAAAGGGCTGGATTTCGCTCCCGGGCCTTGAGTTTGATATATATAGAGTTTTAGGTATAAATATTTTTGTCTATAATAAGACTCAACCAGGGCAGGTTAATAACGTGATAACTGGCATATTACGATTGATGTGGTTTAAAATGTGCTGTTTTTTTAGCTATAGCTTACCTATGAAATAATTGGCAAGTGTCTATCATGCTTTGATGATGGAGCGAGCCCATACAAGCATGAGGAGAACATGAAAACTCCACACTGAAAGGTCCAAGGTGCATGCTTGGGTAAAGGCCACCACTGGCACCTTTATTGCTCAGCAGATAAAAGAAGAATGAAAACATCACTGTTTCAAACCAAGATAAATATCTAGATTTTGCCACATCATTTGCTTTAACTATGTTCAGAACTGAAAATAGAGCATTAGAATTTTTACAAAAGTTATTTGTTTTAGTTCAGTGGATGGGAACCACAGAAGGAAATGAAGCTTCTTAAACCTTAAAGCAGATGAGAATTTCTGTTGTTGGGGTCAAAATGTAGAATTCTTTACATAGCGATATAAAGAGCTGTTTGAATGTATTGCAGTTAAAAATAATGTACAAAAAAAGACTCCTAATTAGGGTTGGGCAATATATTGTGATTCAAGATATGGCAATATAGAAAATGACAATATCACCTATATCAAGATATATCTATTTTTTTTAAAACTTGATTTTATTCATACAATCACACAGTACAAATCACATCATATGAGTATTTAAAATTATTCATAAAGTACAGTCAAACAGTGTCCTTTACAATTTTTTAATATTTTGGAGATATATATTTTATAGCTTTTTTCTATTAAAATAGTCATTTTAGAAGTAGCTGCTTTTGCTACTTCTCATAACAGCATAAAAAGCAATGTTAAATGAATTTCTGTGTGCGTCTTAACCCAGACCTTCCCCTAAACAAGCCACACTACAGAACTCACTCACACGTGCTGTCCCTCAGAGGAGAAAAAGCCAGAAGTGGCACCTATTGTGCAGCTTTTTGTTAATAAATGTCCCTGTGTGGCATTTCATCAGCAAATTTTACCAGAATTGTCTTTCTGGTAAGACTTTATTGAGTTAAAAATATCGAGATTAATATCTTTTATCGCCATTTTGAGAAAAATCTCTAGATACGAGTTTCGGTCAGTATCGCCCAGCCCTACTCCAAAGACATAATGAACATGGTGATTAGAGTGTTATTTGTTTTCCTATTTTGGTGCAAGTCCTTGAATTTGTTAACGTATTATTTATGTATTTATTTTTAATAATGCTGTAATATCATTATCTCAGTTAGTGCAAACTTGGCAGAGTAATTGTTTAATATTTGTGATTGAGTAAGGGGCAGGCATTATAAGATTCTGCTTCTTCTGACATGGAATCTAACAATGTTCAAGATTCCTTTACCATGACAGAATAAAATAATTGAAATTAAACTTAACAAAGATGTTGTTGTAGTGTCTCATATGGAGATTTCCCAGCTTGAGCTGGGGATTTTATGTAAATACGAAGTAATAAAGTAAATAACTGTGTTATTCTAATCACACTCCCTAATCATCATTGTATGCATTACTAGCTTTGAAGCAGTGCCAGGGCACTAATAGTGTTTTAATGCCACGTTCTGTAGGTCAACATCTGAAACCTGATTCTGCAACAGTTTCATGTTTAATGAGGCAGTGGAAAAAGTATCTTTGTTTTGGACCTTGTTCAACACATAGAAGCTGGGAGGCCATGTTTGTAACGTCAGGCTCATTCCTATTGAAACGTAATCACCTGATCATCACAAAACCCAGCACACGTTGGCAGTCAGAGCAGCAGCAGCCACACCAACATGGGGCGCAGAATGTAATGCTAATGCATGCTAAAATAAACAGCAACGTTTTTGCAACATTTATCAACAAACCATGTTTGAAAAAAAAAAAAAAAGAACTCGTGAATTTTCTTATGTTACTTTTGACCAGATTTAATGCAATATTTGTGAAATTTTTAAAATTTCTTTTCCTTTAAAAATATGTCAGTGTTAAATATATACCTAAATGTTAAGTATTGAATCTAAATGGTAAATGTTAAATCTAAATGTGAATTTTGAAATCTAACAATCAAATTTAACGTTTAGCATTTACATTTAACATTTATATTTAAATGTAATATTTAAATGTAACATTTTGATTTAGATTTTACATTTAGATCTAAATGTAATATTTAAATGAAACATTTATATATAGATTTATTAGTTAACTTTTTGATTTATATTTAACATTTAGATTTAGATTTAACATTTAGATTTAGATTTAACATTTAGATTTAGCTTTAACATTTAGATTTTTATATATATTTACCTTTTGATTTAGATTTAATGTTGAAGTAAATATCACAAATTTCACAAATATTGCTGTAAATCTGAAAAATTCACATTTATTCATTGTTGCTAAATGTTTATTTTATCAAACTGAACTTTACAATTGGCGCCCCATAGATACATTCTATTTTGTTTCCTGAAAGATCTTATCCACTATTGTTCTGCTTTTTTCCAGGATCATCCGTATGATGCGAACCATCTACGGTAAGTGTCTTTTTGCTCTCCTCTCCATTGATGTTTACACTTTTCTCTGTCTGTTCTCATGAGCTCAACCTTTTAACGGGTCAGTGCTTATTGATCCCTGTAATGAGTGTCCGGTCGGCTACAGCCACTGTTTGAATTTGAATAGAAGTCATCATGGAACATTGTTATGTAATGTGATATGAGATGTGCGTGAAAAAGCTTTTATGTGTCAAATGTGTGATGAGTTGTTGTAGTAGATTATACATGACAGATTTCTGACTGACACCATTACCTTATCAGTTCATTTAGATCAGGGGTTCTCAACTCGTCTCACCCTGGGACCCACATTTTTCCTCGGTCATCAAATCGCGACCCACGTTTTTTTTTTTTTTTTTTTTTTGTTTTTTTAATTCAACCAAAAAAAGTTAGTTTTTTTTTCCAAACACAGCTGTTGAAAACAAGCATACTGTATATAATCTTTTTTAAAACATAAATCTATATATTTTGCTGTGCAACATGCTTTTCACAGCATGTCTGTCAAAAGAAAAAAGTTTATTTCAAAATAAAAGACAAGACAGATATTAAGTTTTTTTTCTTTTTTTTTGGCCAGCTTCCCGTGACACACCTAGTACAGATCAGCGACCCACTTTTGGGTCCAGTTGAGAATCACTGATTTAGATGAAAACCAGTAAACAGAATATAACACTCTTTTCTTTAAAGTGTAAAAAAGGAAAAATGAATCCCAGCATTTGCATGTGCAGTGACCCCGTCCCCTGTTGTTTCTCTGTATCCAGGGCTCTGCAGGAGGAGAACACGGACCTGCAGCAGAACTTAGTGCAGACGGTGGTTTGCATTGAGAGCCTAGAGGCAGAGCTACAGAGAACCAGAGAAGAACTTAGTCATGTTAAAGAAAAATACACAAGGTTGGCCTGCTTCACAGAGTCAATGCATTTAGGATTTCTGCTGTGCACCAATAGAAACTGAGGATCAGATGTAGTGTAGACACATGTCAACAACACCTTCATGTGTTGTATGATGTAACAGAACATATGGGATGGCATGTGCACACATATTGACTGCACAGCGACTAAAAATCTATTCGAATGTATATTTACTCAATTTGTTGCTTTATGTAACAGTTTCTATAGATTCATTGATCGATGGAGCAGCCTATAGAGCATAGATGGGCAACTGTTTCACAGCAGGGCCACAAAACTGTGATAATATCTGATCCAAGGCCCACATGATCAGCATTCATGTCAGCATTAAAACAGGGGGAAATGGTTGATCTTTTCTAGCCTTTTGTGTGTTTTTTGATTCATTATGTGTGTTTTTGTTATTTTTTGTGTTCTTGTTGTGTTTTTTTGTATTTCTCTGTCGTTTTCTGCATTTTTTTTGTGGATTTGTGCCATTTTTCTGTCATTTTCTTGTTTGTGTGTCTTTGGAGCTTTTCTGTAATGTGTCATTGTTTTGTTTGTTTCTGTAGTCATTTTGTTGTTATTTTTGTAGTTTTTATGTACTTTGTGCAATTTGCATTTTTTGGTTTTGATGTTTTGTCAGTTTTTAGCCATGTTGTGCGTTTTTTGGAGTTATTATGTGTGTTTTTTTGTGTTCTTGTAGTTTTGTATATTTTTCTGCCATTTTCTGCATTTTTGGGGTCGATTTGTGCCTTTTTGGGGTCACTTTCTGTATTTGTGTAGTTGTTTTCTGTATTTACTTGTGATTTTGTGCAATTTTGTTAACAGTTTGTGTGCCTTAGGAGCTATTCTGTAATGTATTGTTGTTTTGTGTGTTTTTGTAGTCATTTTGTTTGTTTAAGACAAGTGGTTGTTGTCTTTTTGTGTTTAATGAGTCATTTAGTGCATTTTCCTGTCATTTTTAGCATTTTTGGTAATTATTTGTGCCGTTTTGGCATCACTTTCTGTATTTTTTGTTGTTGTTTTTTGTGTTTTCCTGTCATTTTGTGCAATTTTGGAGCTATTCTGTAATGTTTCATTGTTTTGTGTGTTTTTGCAGTCATTTCATTTAAGTGCTTGTTTTGGGAGTTTATTTTGTGTTTTATTATGGGCTTCACATTCCTTACAACCTTTTGGGGGGATTTCCTTTGGGGGCCTTAAAAAGTTAGACTGAGGGCCATATGTGGCCCCTGGGCTGCCAGTTGCCTATGTCTGCTATGGAGCAGTGATTCCCAAACTGGGGACCCCAAGGGGTACTTGAACACCTCTCAGGAGGTACACAGAAACATTTGTCAGTTTATTTTTTTAAATTATAGATTTTTTTTTTTTTTATTACATACACAGACTTTTTTTCTCATCCATCAAGAATAATTAGTGGCACAACTCTTTAAAACACACCAAAAGGTGAAGTTCAAATTCTAAAAGGAGCAAAACATCAAAAGTAAATAAATAAAAAGGTTAAAATTCAAGGTTAATGTTGAATGAGACTCGAGTAATAATGTGTAACATGAGCTAAGGGGTTACTTGCGATAAGAAATGAAGGCTAAGGGGTACATGGGGCAATAAAGTTTGGGACACACTGCTATAGAGTGTTAAATGATCCCCTTCTTTATATAGTGGGCATCTGTTGTGATCCTTCATGGTTGGTTGGTTCCTGTTATAGTGTTGTGTTATTTATCACAAAGCAACTGCTACTGACCAGCAGCTGCTATAAATGGTCAGTTGTTAAATTTCCACTTGCCTTTAGAAATAAGCGAGCACAGTCTGACTGTACACATAATGACGTGGCTGTATTGTGCTCTGAATGTTTTTTTGCTCTGCAGTCTACAGCAGACACACACAGGGACCAAACAGGCCAACAACCTGCTGGGGGAGCATCTGCACATAGCGGTGAGAAAACAGGAGATATGATTACCAACATGTGCTGATGGACATGAAGCAAAGATGTCATCTGTTAACAGGTGTTGTGATGCATGTGTTTAATGGAATCCTTCTTGTGTTTGCAGTCAGAGAGCCTGAGCAGTGAGAGGAGGTTCCTGTTAAACAGAGTTTCTCAGCTGAACTCAGAGCTGGAGGAAGCACACAGGACCATTGCAGCGTTGCAGAACATTAATGTGAGCAGAATGTCTGCACAGGTTCTCAGAGTTCATGAATCTGGACGATTAAAAATGTTTGTGAACACTTTACTTGAAGTTTTATACAAAAGGCTGACATTACCTATCATTATTATGAATAAGGTGTCATGAAGGCTGCCATTAAGTATCGTTCGTTACTCTAACCCTAACCAGGGCTGGGCTCAATTACATTTTTCAGTTACAATTATGTTTTCAATTATCCATGTTCAATTACGATTACAGTGACCAGCATTTTTTTCCAGTTACAATGAAATTACAATTATTTTTTATACTCAGAAAGTCATTTATAATTACATTCTCAATGACTAAAGTTCAATTAAAATTAATCACAATTATTGAGCCTGAAATAAATAACCTAATAAAAGTTAACTTTCCTCTTGTGTTAGCTTTCTGTTAGCATCTCTTATGCTAGCAGGTCCAAAATCAGCTGTAAAATACATAAAAAACAAATATATATCACATAGTTTTAATATTTTTGCTGTGGGCGTCTGAGCCTTTATTGTGTCAGTATACCCATATATTAATATTTGTTTTAAAATGGTAAAATGTTGGAAAGCTTGATATGAAACATATTCTAATAATTGTTAATTACATATGACATAGAACTGTAACACTGTTTCTCAGTTTTGCATTAAATTATAATTGACAATTTTTATAGAAGTTTTATGGCAATTACAATTACAAAGTCAATTATCTGAACCCAATTACAACTTAATTAGGATTCTGACAGCACCTTTAAAAAAAAAAAAAATTACAATTATAATTAAGCCATAATTGTAATTAATTATCAATTACGCGATTACAATTATAATTGCCCTGAATCCTGACCCTAACATAGCTCCAAAGGTGTCATGATTTAGTGAACAACACTGACAGCCTTCATGACACCTTATTCATAATAGTGACAGTGTCTATATATATATATATATATATATATATATATATATATATATATATATATATATATATATATATATATATATATATATAATGTTACCAAATGTTACAATTATTTCATACAGGAGAGTTTTTATTTTTATTTTCTTAACATTTGAACAACTCCTGGTACATGAACGTTAGTTTTAACACATTCATACAAGTATTAAAATTATGCTGGTTTTTTCTTCATTTAATGTTCTTGCTTTAGAAAAGATGATCATTACCTTTTTTTTCATTTATTTGAAATAAGTAATTTGACTTCTAGTCAACGTGAACCACAGGAAGAGAGATGAACTGAGCAGCTCCAGCAGCCTGAGTTTACTACAATTAAAAGGAGCACAGTGCCCTCTAGTGGACAACAACCTAAACACACCTTAAACATTAAAAACACACTAATACTTTGTACAATTTGATTTAATGTTTGTGTTATTTAGGTGAAATAACTAAACAGGTTAGGTTGAAATATGCATAACCACAGACAATGACCAACTGTAAACTGCACTTTCTTTAGTCTCTGATGGATTCAGATAGCAGAGGTGTAAAGAGTACCAATATATTCTACTTAAGTAGAAGTATTGTTATTTGATTGAAATTGTACTCAAGTACAAGTACAAGTAAGTCAAACTTAAAATATTCAAGTACAAATAAAAATCTTGTAGCTCAATTAAATAGTACTCACAGTAAAAGTTACTACTTACTTTTACCCCTCTCTACATTTATTGTTGTTTCAGTAAACATCTCATGTATAAACTTAAAAAGGAAAAGATATAATCGGAACTTCATTTCTTTTCCACAAAGGTATCAGTATAAAATAAAAGGTTTGTCAAAACGTACAATTCTTTTTTTTTTTTTTTTTTTAATAAAATAACACCAATTTATTCAATTTAAAATAAAAAATAATTGTCAGACTCTAAGTATAGCTACATTCATGAACTATAAAACTGATGTTTTACCTTTAATGTGGATGGTCGACTATGATGTGATGCATTTGATTGTTATCTGGTCATTTTATATATTTTCGTAGTTTCACAATTTCCACTGATCATTAAAAAAAACAAAACAAAAAAACAAACAATAATTTACTCAGTAATGGTTGGGTTTAGATATGTAACTAATTACTTTATTTGTTTTAAAATAAAACATACTTAAGTACAAGTAAAATTACTGATATAGAAAAATAGTCAACAGGTGGATGTGTTTCACCATACACGCAGTTTTTCCAATTTAATTTAAAAAAAATAATAAAATAAAATTAAATAAATAAATAAAAATAATAATATTATAATGTGGATAATATAAAAATATGTTAAGTGCCATAAAATACAGCTACTACAATATGTAAATATGAGTTAATTTTTTGTTCTTTTGAAAAGAAAAAAGCTCCAGTCATGTGACTTTATTGTTCTTCTGTTGCGCAATTCTTCTTCACAATGTAAATGGTGAAGCGACACTGCCCCCAGCAGTTCATGTATAGTACTGCAGTTTATGTATGGCAAAAATAAAGCAGAAAGCTTTATTTTTATCATGATTTTATCATGATTTTACAACATTAATCAGAAACAGAGGATTTTTAATGACAGGGTCAGCCTCACAGAGCTAAAAAAAAAGTAAGAAGAAATCACGGCTGAGCTGCTTTCATGCTTTTTTTTTCCCCCAAGTTTGACAAACTAATTGACTGTGTTTGCTGTGATGGTTGTGTCTTTGAATTGTTTATATGGTTAAAAACTGAATATCATAAGCTTTTAAACGGTGTTTAATACTTGCTGCTGTAGTTGAGAAGCATTTAATCCTCCAGAATCCTTCTGCTGCTCATCAGCAGTGAATCCTCGGCTGTGTCTGAACATTCCCACATATCTCCTTTCCTATCCACTGTTCTTTAACCCCCGGACGTGTTTAAGTGGTGGCCATGATAAAAGAAAGTTTCATTCTTCTGATGAAAGGAGGCGTGGCCGTAGGATTATTTAGTCCCCTAGTGGAAGTGCGTATGATCTTCAAAACAAACCTGATAAGCTTTACCTAATTCCTCTCCTAACACCTTTCCTTATGGAATAGAGGATAGGAAAGGAGATAGGAGGGATTATTCTTACACAGCCGTCTATTAAACAGCAGAGTGGGAACTGTCGCCCCCTGTGGCCACAGATTTTTTTCAGTTTTATTTTATCATCTCTCAATGAACTGTAATGGTAGAATTATATGCACATTATAATTCCGAGCTTATAAAATGTCAATATAGATTCCTATATATGTATATATATGTATAAAGAGAATCAATAATGAAAAAATATACAAATGTAGTATATTCTTTTTCCATTGCTTTTTCTGTTTTGTCAAAAAAAAACAAAAAAAAGAAAAAAACTAATCTGATAACACGGTTTTTAATATACTGTCACAGATTATAGTTACATGTTTTTTGTATACTGATTACGTAACACTGTTACTTGTAATCCGTTACTCCCCGAGCCTGCTAATACAAAGCGACTGCAAGCAGGTATCGTGTAAACAGGCATCAACTAGTCAGCCTGGACAGAAAGACTGTGGGCGGGTCATTACTTTGACATTTCTTTTACCGACCGCTTGAGTCATGAAGAAAAAGCAATGTCAAAACGCAAATGGGAAAGACAAAGACAAAACAGAAAAAGCAATGACAAAATGGAAAAAACAAAAGCAAAATAGAAAAAGAATAGATTACATTTGTATATTTTGTCATTTTTGATTCTCTTTATATTTCCACATCTGTATTATTGATTCTCTTTCTATTTACAACTTTGTATTATTGATTTGCTTTATATTTCCACATGCATTTGCTTTTAATTTTGGCACTCCTGTGATTCCATACTTTTCATCTGTACCCATTTTCCATGCCAGAGCTCTGGAATTAAAAACAACATATAGTTTGGTCTATTTTGAATTTATTTAATCAGACATATAGTGTATGCTCGAAGATTTCCATTACAGAACAAAAGAGGTTTGCATCAATTTTACAGATTTTTAGAGCAACCCAATGCAGCACAAGTTGCCATTTTGACTGAAAAAGCTGCAAAACGATCCTGAATGCTTAAACTCATATAGAACTAAATGGACTAAAAGGCGATAATCATGTCACCAATGACGTCATTTCAACATGGCGGCGAACAAATATGGTGCAAAATAATGCGTTTTGTTAGGCATAGATCTTCTAATAAGGACATTTCAAAGGTTTTCGGCCACATTTGTAAAAACAGTGGAGGATCCCTAAAAGAGCGTGAACAAGTGAGAACATGTATTTTGACATGTATTCATGATATTGGAGATAAAGGTGTTTTAAATGAGGATGATACTAAAACCAGGAAACATCTGGAAACATTTCAGAGACATACCAAGACAGAGTAAATTCTGCCCTGTACTGCATGCACAGGCTGTACTATCACCAAGTTTATCATTGTAGCAGTTGTTGGAGATACTATCTTTACCAGCGAGCAAGATTTATTCCTGGTGATTAGTTCCTGTTGCTCGGAAAAAAACTTGGAAACCAGTTGTATTTTTACTTTTATTATTATTATTTAAAAGGTTTTCTAATTCAGATGTAGCCTACATACTGTATATGTTCATAACAGGAACTATGCACAATAATAAAATCATATTTTTAAATATGCAGTAGGAACTACTCGCCGGTAAATAAAGCTCTATCAAACTCTGGAAAACAGTAACCAGGAATAAAGACATAATTTGCGTCCTGGTAAAGATAGTAGCTTTAACAACTGGTTCAATAATAAACGTGGTGATATTACAGCCTGTGCATGTAGTATGGGTACAGATTTATCTCCAGTAGCCTATGTTTCCAAATGTTTCCGGGGTTTTAGTAACAGCCTTTTAACTATGCGTCGATGCACATTTTTGTAGTGAACATTATCAATTATGTTACTAATCATTTTTGCATTATTGTATATATTACACACATTGTGGTTGGCACAAAAATCGTGACGTTGTAAATATTCAATTCTATTTTTTTTTTGCCCCCCTGGTAACAATCTCAAACTGGGCCTATGTTGTACCACTCTGTATTTGCTTTGTCAATAATATTTCACTTTGTGTCCATCTCAGGTGCCGTGCTTGATAAAGGAGCTGCTGGAGAAGCACTTTGACTCATCAGAGGCCGTGCATAACTTCCTCTCAGCCTCTGTGGCCAATAACCTCTGTGCCGTCCCCACTCCCACCGACAGCCAACCTCTGAGCCACTGGCTGACAGAGTCTGAAGCAGCTCCTCCAAGAGTCACTGCCTTCCTTCCATTCAAACAGCCAACAGCACAAATCGTCACAGCCAAGAGCGAGGCGAGTCGCAGCCCACCCCTGTCTGTGGCTGACATTAGTACAGCCATTTATAACAAAATGGCTGCCAGCTATGCCACTAGGCCACAGCCACTTTATCCACAAAGCCAACAACAGCAACAGCAACTCCCCCTGAGCACTAACCTCCCTCACATCTCACCTAGGGTGACCCACGTGGCTGGTGACTGCTGGGGTGGGAAGGAAGGGTCGAAGGTGACCCTTTTGGAGCAGGATATAAAGGTAAACTCAGTCTCAGCTCAGCAGATCCTTGATGGGTTTCTGCAGCATCTACAGGATCACACAGAGGCAGGGGAAGGGGCAAATAGGCCGGGGGGGGCAGGGGTGGGAACAAACAAGGAAAGTGCTTGACTGAAAACAGAATAACTGTGTATTTAGTGAGAGATGAGTCTATTAGGTGACCTGACCAAATCCCAAATACCTTTATTAAAAAATGGACAAAATCATAGTCCCATGTATAGATTTGTTCAATTAATGTGTCTCATCAATATTGGGGAGATTCAACACCCAAATTGTTGGAGATAAGGTTTATGTTTAGAAGTGATTTAAGTTTTACTTGATGGATTGTGAAATGTATTAGTTAGCAAAGAAATAATGTTGGAAAAAGACCTGAGGCAAGGGTTCCAGGCATGTATGACAAAGTGAAGCTCCTGTTGCGTGTTTCCAGTCTCACATGTAAAGTTTTTTGTTTTACATAATGCAATTTACAATCAGACTAAACCTAGCAATGACAGCATAACTAAATATTTAGTGACAATGAGTTACATTATTGTAAACAGATGGTTTGAAAAAAAAAAAATCAAATTAGAACTAGATTGATTGGTGTGAGAATACAAGCTTGGTTGATTTAGTCAACCAAGCTCAATCCTTACACACAAAAAAATAAATTCTGCTGTCAAGATCATAATCTATTTTTATTAGCTGACTTAAAGAATCCGAGTATCATTCGTTCATTCGTTTTTCATTATGTAACAAAAACATGAAAAACGAAAAAAAAACAAAAAAAAAAAACACTCATTATTTGATATTTGTTTCCAAAACCAAAATGAAAAAAACGAAAATGCCTTGTTTTTAAATTCAAGCTCTTTTTCTTTGGTACAGAAAACGAAAAACGAACACCTTTATTTGTTTTTTCCATTACCGATTTGCCAAGGTACGTGACCTGGAAGTGAAGCGTTACACATTCTGACATATTTTTAGCTCTGCAACACTTAGGAGTCTCTAAATCCTCCGAAATGTCCGTGAGGAGGTTCTGTGCCCAACACCAGCGAAAGCGAAAAGGACACGTTTCGGCTGCACAGTTGGAAGCAACGATCTTGTCATGCCAAACTGCCGTTAGCATAGCCGTTAGCATCGGATGAGAGTACACTTCTAGGTCACGTACTTTGGCCAATCGGTAATATAGAAAACGAATAAAGGTGTTCGTTTTCCATTTTTTGTTTTCTGTACCGAAGCAAAAGAGCTTGAATTTGAAAAACAAGGTGTTTTTCGTTTTTTCATTTTGGTTTTGGAAACAAATATCAAATAATGAGTGTTTTTTTTTTTTTTCATTTTTCATGTTTTTGTTACAAAATGAAAAACAAATGAACAAATGATACACAGATTTTAAAGTGTGAGTACACGCCAAAACCATTTTCTGCTGAATAAGTGATTAGATATGAAATAATGTAGTTTATCGATCCTAGTCCTACTTGCCAGGTTTTCGTCAAAGTATTTCAATTTAACATTTTTAGTTTAAAATGTCCTCTCTGCCCTCTCTGTGTTGAACGCCGGCTATTATAATTTAATTTTGCTATTGGCTGAGAATGGATTCAGTGAGGTTTTGGTTCTCTGTGTTATCATTACCCGTCTCTGTTGACCCCGCCCCTCCTATAAAAGGTGGTAGGAGGGACTTGTGTTTCCTCCTCTGTCAGCCTTCAGTGAGCATTGATTGGCAGTTCAAAGTGGACTACATTTAGCTGTGGTTATACCTGTTGCTCTGTGCTTCTATAAAGAGCTGATTCTGGTCTAATCAAAGTTAATCAAGTTATATGTGTATGTACTGCCACATCTTGTGCGTATCCCCGTCTGTCTCTGTGTGTGCAACAATGTGCGTGTACTCCTTGTCGCAGTGTTTTTAGTTCTTTCAACAATTTGAGATTAAAAAAGAGGGACTGAGAAATCCACAGTTGAATTAGTTGATCATTAACAAAATTTTGGCATGTTTTCTATCATTTTTATTTTCTGGAGCGGGACGTATTTGATGCTCTAAAGGGCCGGATGTGGCCTTGAGTTGGACACATGTGCTGTAGTGTCTGCAGGATTGTGTGTGCGTGGGTGAGCATCACGTCGGGACTGTGAGTGCCTGTAGGAGTAGAGCACAGCTCAAAGGTGCACTGTGCAGCGCTGTGGGGGCGGGGCTGCTGTGACTGAGCAACGTCCATAATCAGCGCATTTTTTAATATCCCCCCTCGTGGCAGGTCAGGTGCAATCTACAATCCGGTTCAGCAACAGTCTTTGTTACTCAGGGTGAAATGCTCCTTCCATTCTGAGAGTAGTCAGTATATTATGTATTCAGAAAAGGAAAAAAGAATCAGAGTTCTTTAACAGCTGGAATCCTGTAAAAACTCAGACCAATCCCTGACATTCGGTCCAAGTGGAAAGAACCAATCAGATGGCTTCATGTCTCGTCTTGCGCACGTCCCCCTCTGTCCCTCCCTTCTCTCTGTGCTGAAGTGCTGAGTCGGCTTTCCTTTGCCCTGTCAGATGAACCTTCAGGTTTGTGTGGGCGTGGCTTTGGACGGAGCACTGGCAGGAGGAGGATGAGGGGGTGGGGCTTAGAGGAGGTGTAACTTTCAAAAGTTGCTAGCTCTCCAACATTGCAGATGTAGCTTTAAACCACAATCTTAAAAAGTGGTCAGTCAGCACCCCTAGTGGTCCCTTAGGTAACCGGTTTGGAGTTTATAATCTTGTTTCCGTATACCTGACTTACTTATTTGGGGATGAGCATCGACCATCAACGACACTGTTCTGGATTGCCTGCTGGATCCCTGACCTGTTGGTTCTGCATCTAGATCTCAGCTTCAGTGGACCGTCTCCACGTGTTACAAGGCTGGCCTGTCTACCTTTGCCCCTCCTGGTGCAGGTCAGGGACTGGTGTGTGGTGTTAGATGCTGGCTTCCTGAGGGTTAGTCCAATCCAAACTCATTTCCTGTTTGGCCACGGGTTCTTCTGTAAAACAACAGTGCAACTAAATCATTGTGGACAAAGATACGAGACTCAGGACATTGCTTCACTATAGGTGCAAAAAAAGTAGCTCATTTCCTCTTTTTAGAAGATGAAGACGAAAAGATAACCATGGGTGTGGGCTGAGACTGATATTGGTGAAGCGTCCAATAAATGTTGTAAAAATGGAAACTTTAAAATTGAACATTTTGAGAAATGACTAATTAAACTTTAGAAATAAATCAATATTAGCCGTAAGGTTTTAAATCTGCTAGTATGCACTGATTAAATTATTAAAGGAAGTAGTGAACTGGACTGTGTTGCACATCATGAATAAAAGCTGGCCAAAGTGGTCTGAAATTTCAGATAAGAAATGGTGCTCATTGGTTTTTATAAAATAGTGTCAGAATGCAGATGTGTGCAGGTTAGGGACACTGATGTTTCATGTTAGCATGACCAGATTTGCTAAAATTTCAGTAAATACTTGAAAGAGTCGAGTGGTGATTAATAATCTGCACCGACTAACATTACAACCCAAGTTTTAGAATAATATGTGATATTAAGGGGCAGTGGTTTTTAAAGGGCAAACTGAAAGGTTCATGGTTTAAATTCCCACATTGTCAATAGACCACTTGCATTATTCACTTCCACTGTGGGCCCTCGAGCTGTGAACACCCGAATGCCTCCTCAGGGATGAAAAAGAAAAATAATTTAATATGTATAAAGATAAAAATAATCAAGCATTTATATTAGAACCGTGAAATAATGGTTTAAACGTGTGATGTAATAGCCATAATTGAGTAAAAACAACAACCTGATGTATAAGATGTTGATTGTGATTGCACTGGAGACATATTTAGCTATGCTGTGAATGTCTAGGATTATTTAAACCTGCCGTCCCTCTCAAATGTTTAGACCTGTAGTGGACAGAAATATTGTATGTCATTGACCTGTATAATTGTAACTACAATATACACATTATATAAAATATTGCATATGTCAGTGCAGTGTGTTATTGTGATGTGTAGTCTGAATGTTTTCATCACAGATACCTGTTGTGTTATTGCCTTCACACTGTCAATAAAGTTAGTTATTTTCAAATCAAAATGGCCCTCATTTATTCAACAAACGTACAGCAGAAAACCGTGCATCTGACTATTTCCACGCAAGCGTCAGCAATTATTTAACCGGAAGCTACAATCAGATCTCATTTAAGTCTGTGTTCATGCTTGCAAAAGTGATTGTGTGGATTTGCGGCGGTGCATCCGTCTGAAAATATTTGTGAAACAAACAGCTGTCATAAGCAGTCACACATTCAGAACAGATTAAAAGCGATTATCACTCTTTAAAAGCAAGGAAGTTATGTGTGCGTGTGTGTGAGTGTGGAGTGAATTTCTCCCCAGGTGTCTGTTCCACCTGAAACTGTTTTTAACAGCTTTCACATAGCCCGTGTGTGCATCCATTATTTTGGACTTATTTGGTGTTGCAAAACGTTCATTTTAGTTTTATTTCGACCGGACAGCACATTCATGTTTACCCAGAAATGAAACCTATTCAGCTTTTGACCTCAGTGTGAGGGGGTGCTAGCGCACCAATTTATTCATCTACAACCTCTAATAATCAGTTGAAGAAGGCCCTCCTCCAGTCCACAAAAGGTCAGTGTTGCAGTGTCTGTTCCACTTGAAACCTTTTTAACAGTTTCCACATGGCCCCAAGGTGTGCATCCATTATTTTGGACTTATATGGTGTTGCAAAACATTTATTTTTCAAAGAACTTCCGGGTCTGTTTTTTCTCACACATTGGGCGTGAGACCACTGATTGTATGTGAGACACACGCAAATTTGAAATAATAATATGCAGATATCTAAAAATAATCTATGGCAAAATTATGTTTTGTTTTTTCTAATGGGTGTGAGTCAGTGACGTGCCGTGAGCACTAGGGTTGGGTAGGCAGGGCGTTGCAAATCAAGACCACCAATGTTGACACCAATGACAATTTTATATGTTTCGGCTGGCAAGTGTTAATTTAACAAAATCAAGATCGTAAAACACCATGAAAGAATCTTAAACAATTATTCAATAGTAGCCTCCATACTCTCCCTACAAGATATATCTCATGACATGGCAGCGCATCTGTTGTTTGTGTTGGAAACACAGAAACATGAAGAAAATGACAACAACAACAACAACAACAACAACTCAGAACATCCTCAGTGAGGCGCATCCACAAAGCCAATCCTTCCTTTTGTTCCATTCACTCTGAAAATACCAACAATTTTCTGACCTTACCTTTGCTGAAGCTCTGGTAACTCAGGTGTTGGTCTCCCATCTTTTAAAAGCTGTAATTTTTCCTCAAAAGAAAGTTTCTTTATCGTCTAGCGCTGTCATCCTGCCTGTAGTGTTATCCCGCTTCTCGTTAGAAAACGTAGCAGCGGCCACTGTGGCTATGCTGTATCGATTCACTAATGCACCGTAAACGTACGTATAGCATTTAGCATAGCACGGTTACGTCAAAAGGCAGCGTAGTGATCTGCCTTTTCACGTAAATGGTTTTCCTATTGAGGAACTTACTGCGCATGCTCAAACACATCCATAGACTGATATGAGGGCCAGAGGCAGAGCAGCAGTGAGTCTTCGGGAGAGGGTGTGGGCGTCACCGTAATGCAGCGCAGTGAGTGAGTGACTTGTGCAGCATCTCTGCCGTACCAGGAGATAGCGGTGTTGAGTCATTTGGGCTATGAAATGCACAAAATGCTGACACTTTCAAACTTATAGGTAGTGTAGGCTATCAGAAATTGAAAAATAAGTTATAATTATATTATAATTAAAACAAATAATCAAAATCAATATTTCATTCATTTCAATTCTCCCTTGGGTAGGCACTGCTTACCCTGCCTACCCTGACTGCACGTCACTGGTGTGACATGGTAATAATTTCTGCACTGTGGTTGGTCAGTTTACTCACTCTCCACTTGAAACTGGGGATGCAACGATACCACTGTTTTCCAAACTGATACAATACCAATACTTCGATCTGGATACTTGCGATCCCGATATTTCTAATGTACTCTCACACACACACACACGCACGCACGCACGCGCGCGCACACACACACACACACACACACACACACACACACACACACACACACACACACACACACGCACACACACAAAATGCGTGACAAATTCAACCCCTAAATAGCAGAATAAAATGGATCACACAGCCTGTTCAAGGA
Source organism: Gouania willdenowi (assembly GCF_900634775.1). NCBI lineage: Eukaryota > Metazoa > Chordata > Actinopteri > Blenniiformes > Gobiesocidae > Gouania > Gouania willdenowi. The sequence goes on from NC_041053.1 coordinate 5,796,792, forward strand.
AACAGGGAGAAATGTGTGTGGGTTCATTCTCTTTGGTTTTTAGCGCTTTATCACCCATTAGCAATAAAAACCCTGCCCTATGCTCCTTTAACTGTCCCCCAAAATCAGTGTAGATTTTGCAGCGCAGTCCAGTTGGAGGACAGCACGGTACACTGTGAGCTATTTGCAATCTGCATTTGCCTCCCTGAGATGTTAGACACAATACTAGTGTTCACCTGCATGTACAGGTTTATGCCAAGTCAGAAAGACGCATGCAGCAGCACACAGAGCTCAGCGTTATTATGCTCTGTGCCCAACCAAGGCGCACAGTGCACATTACTGATGTGTACAGTGCTTCTGTTTGTCCTTGTGAGATGGCTGAATTTTTTTTTTATGAGGCTGGGCCACCTTTGAGCATCTTATTTAGCTGGATCAAATTTCCTCATTATTCAGGGCCGTAGTTCACAAGAATTACCCTGCATGAGTGAAGAGATGGAGATAGATAAATAGGGGTGATAGAGCATCTTTTTTGTTGTCACATATGTAGAGCTACATTAAATTAGTTCTCTGCATTCAACCCATCACAGAGGAACAGTGAGCAGCCACAGTTTAGCACCCAGGGAACAGTTAAGGTTAAAGCTGCAGTATGTACATTATTATTTTTTGCATCATTTGGTCAAAAATCTATAATCATATTTGAGCAAATTATAATCCAAAGTCTTCTGAGTGGACATTAAATCTCACCTCCTTCTCCTGGCTCTGTAAATGAGCTTCAGAAATACAGGAGTGTGTCGCTGGACTTCAGCCAATCAGAGATCTTTCTACCAACAAAGCATTCCATGAGCTGTTTTGGGCATTACTATTGGCTGCTCGTCAAAAGTCTATGTGTGCTCACGCTCTTAGAGAGAAAATCCAATGGCAGATGTTCCAGCAGAAGTCTCCATAGCGGCTTTTGGCACAGTGATTACAGGCAAGGCAAGAGGAAGAAAAGGAAGACCGAGGTGGAGAAGCAACAGTTTAAAGGACAAATGTGTTTGGGAGGAACAAACTCCGCCGGGGTTCCTCTGACTTGGTATGTGCAACGAACTGCGCACAATCCGCTTTCAGTGTGGAGTGTCTGTCTGCTCTGATAAGCTGGACTTGCTGCAGTATGGCTGCTTGTGTGTGAGGAAGAGCAGTCAGCCTCTAGTTACTGTCCTTACAACAGCGAGTTATTCATGCTTTCATGTCTCTAAGACATCAGAAAACTCTCCAAGAACACAAGATAAAGTCCCAACATTTGTCACTAGTCTCTATGAAAAAACAGTCGCAAACAATTCCACAGTGTGTGCGATCGCGCAAGTGCTCACAAGAAGACCAGTGAGTTTCGTTCAGGAAGGGATAGGGAGCATGTAGCGTCTCATGATTCTACATACTGCAGCTCTAAGGGACTTGCTCAACATCCCACAGTGATGGCCCAGGTGAGATTCAAACCAGTGACCCTTTGATTACAAGCCTGCCTTCGTAACGGCTAGACCACCACAGCCCAGACGCAACCTCTATGTTTCAAATTTGTGAATTTAATTGTATAAATCAGTGAGGCCAGACATATTTCTGTCCAGATTCAGCTTAATTCAACAGTGTTTGTGGACAGTGTGAGGAGACAATGAGCTTGAGCTGATCTAATGCTATAAGAGCTGCTGTGAGAATGTCTTCAGTTGGTCACAAATACCTGTCATAACAGTTTAATCCTGTTGATCCAACCCTCTACACCGCATTGTACTGATAATCCTTGAGAGGCACACCCTTATGTGCTTTACTCTCACTTTGTTAAGATAAAATACACTGTAAAAACTTAACTGCAGTTGTTTTTTTTTAATTTATAGAAATCAATTCAATTTTATTTATATGGCTCACAATAAAACAAGTAATCTCAAGGCACTCATCACAAAATATAAAGTTATGTTTTCATTTGAACACCCCCCCAAAAAACTTCCATTAGTTTTTCAGCCCTTCATTTGGAACGCCCTACAATAGACTGGAGATAGGCTAGAGCAGAAACCCTTGTGACTCTGAAAAGGAAGGTTAGAAGATTAATATATGAATGAATTATTCTGCAATTCAGTTTCAAGCACACATTGTGTCACAATTTTTTATATCATCATAAGAAAACTTTTGTTTTTCTATCTTTCAGGCCTTTAGTTTATGTATCAATATATAATGATATTTTTACACTGCCCAGGTGTGACATGGGTTACCTTGAAAGACTGTTTGAGAGCTGCCTGAAGTAGTAACAATACTTTGTTAGGTTCAAGTTAAACTGAGAAAGACACTAATGTCACAGTTCCAGCGAGATTCATTTTGTCATCTTATTGAATAATATGTTAAGTTGAGCTTTTGTTTATTCAGACAAGGTTTTTCAGGAAATGTTTCTACTGTCAACCGCCAGTCTTCTGCCAGGGTTCTGCTGATCGCTTTTGATGGTTCCTTTGATGTTTCACTTGACTTCCATGTAATAGTTCCATGAGGAACAAACGTCAGGAGATTAAAAAAATCCTAAAAAACTTATATGAATAAACAAAACCTCTACTAATCATACTATTCAATAAAAAGAAAAAATGAATCTCGCTCACACGTAAGTCAAGTGAAACTTCAAAGGAACTATCAAAGGCAATCAGCAGAACTCCTCCGAGGAAGACTTGCAGCTGACAGTCGAAACATGTCAAGAGATAAAAAGATTCCTGAAAAACCTTGTCTGAACAAACAAAACCTCAACACACTAATGTCATTGATGAACATAAAATGACATACAGCATGTTCTTTCATATTGTTGTTTCAAACTCTCCCTACTCAGAACTCACATTACTCCAGTTCCTCACATCTGTTCTTAAAACAGTTCCATCGTGTGTGGGATGTCTATCCTGGCCTCGGTTGATGGACATCAAGGTAAGGCCACCTGTCACCATAGACCAATAGCTCCTCCCACTCACACTGTGTCCATCAGCATGAGATTGCTGATCAGACACTGGCCTGCTTTTCCATTGGCCCCAGGATTCTAATAGGATCCCAACAACTCTGATGGGGGATTATGGTTCCAAACTCTGAACATCAGCCACTCTCAGTGTCCTCCAGCCATGGGTACAACGCTTTAGGGGGCGCCGCACACATTCAGAGGGTCAAGATCAAAGGAGAACCCCACGTAAGGAGGAAGAAGTCAGAGGTTACAGCTTGAAGGAAAGATTGCTGTGGTGAGGCCAAACTATGGAAACTAGTCATTTCTGAAGAAACACTAAAAGAGGTTTCAATTTTTTTCGTCAATAATTAATCATTATTTATGTCTACTGTGCAGTGCATTATATGTGCTCCTTTTTTTGAAGAAGTTACCTTTCAAGTAAAAGCTTTTGGATTAATCCTCTGAGGTCGACTACAATCATCTGAAGGATCTTATCTGATTATCTCTAATAACTCACCCGGAGCCAAAGGAATGTGACGATCACTAACCCAGCAGCCAGGGTTGGGGTCATTGATTTTTAGTTACAATTATCGCTTCATTATAATTGCAATTGTAATTTTAAACTTCTGTTGATGTTGTAATCGCAATGCAATTGTAATTGAGTTTAGATAATTGACTTTGTAATTGTAATTGTCATAAAAATTCAAGAAAAATTGTTAATTATAATTTAACGTTAAACTGGGGAACCATGAGTTCTATGTACAGTTCTACACATGTGTAGTGAACAATTATTAACATATATGTTTCAGATCAAGCTTTTCTACATTTAGGGATATACTGACACAAAAAAGACTCAGATGCCCACACCACAAATAATAAAAGCTATATTTTCATTGATTAGGAAGCTTAACAAAGTAACCAATAGATGAGAAACAAATGTGATGATAGATGTTTGTTATCAGTGTATTTTACAGCTGATTTCGGTCCCGTTATCATAAGAGATGCTAACAGAAAGCGAACACAAGATGAAGGTTACATTTTATTAGGTTTTTTTATTTTAGGCTCAGTAATTGGGATTCATTGTAATTGAACTTAAGTAAATGAGTATGTAATTGTAATTGAACTTAAGTAATTGAGTATGTAATTGTAATTTACTTTCTGAAGATGAAAAATAATTGTAATTTGATAGTAATTAGAAAAAAAATGCTTGTCAACGTAATCTTAATTGAGTTGTAATTGAACATGGACAATTGAATACGTAATTGTAATTAAAAAATGTAATAGACTCCAACCAACCCAGCAGCACTATCTGTACAACACTAAACCCATTATTTGATGTGTTGGCTTTCTCTCTTTTCTTGCAGCTGGCCACCTCTGGATAGATTGTAAAAAATCCCCTCACCCTTCTTATATCCTGATGTGTTGACCTTTACTTCCTTGTCGTAGTGAACCATGCTGCTGAAGCTAAAGTTCAACCAGCAGAGGCGGGTGCGCCTTGCCCAGGGTCTGTGGCTCCTGTCCTGGACTGCAGTCATGTGTGGGGCCTTCGTCTTTTGTCTGGGGGTTTATCTGAAGATGGAGCTCTTTCGCAGGGCTGAGGTATACAGCAAGAAACTCACACATGCATGCGCACACAAACACACACCACAGAAGTGAGTTGTTGCACATTCATTTTTTCAGTGCAAGTCATTTAAACATGTTTAATCCATGAGAATGAACCAAACACACACAAAATTTAAAGGAGCATAGCGCATAATTTGTGAAAAAATAAACATTCATTTTAAGTCTTTTATGCCAATGGATGATGAAGCGTTCTAAACCAAAGAGAACAAGCTCACACACATTTCTCCCTATATCCATTTTGTTCTGCAATTCCGGGGCCGAAATTCCTTCGCAGTTCTGCAGACGTGACGTCAAATGACACTAATGCGCTTTCTCGACAGCTTGGAGAGGCATCCACTCTGCTGGAAATAAAGAAGAAAAAGAAAAAGAAGACAGCGTGGCTTGGTGAACCAAACGACTGTTTGGTTCCACGGGTGCATGCAGAGGCATGTGCACAGGTCTTGTAGTAAACAGTCACATCAACGGCGAGTAAATACATAACCGTGTCACAGTTGGAGTGCGGATTGAGCTGCATCTTCTCGTCCGAGTCCAACCCAACAATGAAAACCTCATTTTTTCCTCATACAAATGACATATTTACATTTGTTTTAGTGGTAAGCACTGCTTTTAATAACAAACGACTAATAATGTCAACGTCAGATCAGCACATGGGTAACAAGCGAACCTCAAACACAAACGAGCGCAGTGGGAGAGAGACAGTGGATCTGTCTGTTTCATTAATGGATGGTTTCAAAACTGTCCTCCTCTGCTCCATGCTCCTGCCTGCAGCGCTGATCCTGCTCTCACTTCAGCAGCTGCAGCAGAAAAGGAAGAACGCTGCACGCAAAGGACTATACTGTATGTGACTGAACACGACCACCAGTTTTAAATATCTGTCCGAACCCGAACCGTCGAGTACCGTCGGGTCCTGTTGGGCTTTGGTTGGGTATCTATTCTCTAGTCACAGTATCAGCTGCTGTGCTAAAGAGTTAATGTACGCTCTGTGCCAGCTTCGCTGATGGCTGCAGTTACACTAACGGCCGTCGTGTCACTATGGAGTCTTATTCCTTAATCTTGCCCTATGCTCCTGCAAGTGAAAACGCACACAATCATGAATGCTAACTAACTAAACAAGAAACGCTATGTTAAACCTCAAACTGTTTGTTTATACAGTTAGTGCTTGTAGTGAAGTCATGACATTTGCTCGGGTGCATTCCTGATCTTTGGAGTAGAGTTGCTCACAGATTTGAATTGACATTCAGAGGGAGCTGCAGGCTGTGAACAGACGCCATCAAATATTTGCTGATCTAGAATGAGATAATGTCTTTTCTTTTATGCTCGTCGAGGGGCATCTTTGGAGGTTACGGAGATGTCTGCTGGAACCGTTAGCAAGATAGGTTTTCAATTCAATCTCAAATGATATAAACTGATGTTAATCACAGTTAGAACTATATTTTGCATAACTACATACGCTGTTGTGTAATTCTCATCATTTATGTTCTGTTTCATTATGAACAGTACGAGAAGCAATTCCACTTTGCAGCAGGATCATTCTTTCCCATAATCTGAGACCATTAGCTGAACAGATATTACACATTAGGAGATAATGACACTGCTAAAGTCTGAACTGAAGTATTTAAAGGCATTTTCAAAACAACGAAAGAGCTTCAATGGATTCTTGAAGCTGACAGGATGTGGAAAATACCTCAGTTCATAATCAACACCTGCTATAAAAGAGGCAATGAACTTAATTCATCATTATGTCCCCATGTAGTCATTGCAACCAGATGATTAGCGGTTAATTGAATCTTTCACCTGCCAAGGTCATTTTGAAGCAGATGATGGTATGAATGTAGGATTATTAGGTGATAAAGAGGAGATAGAAAACACAGAGTGACCTTATCTCTTATCTTCCACCTTTTGTCCCTGAGGTGATGGATGACTCTGACATCCATGCAGTGCCCAACATCCTGATGATGGTGGGCCTGGCATCCATCGGCACCAACTGGATCGCCAGTCGAATATGCCAGGACTCTTTGGACGAAAGCCGCTTTCCTCGCTGGAGAGTCTTCATGCTAGCCTGGTTTGCTGTAGCTACACTGCTCTGTGTTCTACTGGTGGCTGTGGTGATGCTCAGCTACGCCCTGCAGGGACGCCTGGAGGAGTCCTTAAAGGTGATGATTGGTCTGTGGGTGAAACAATAAGTCATAGTGGAACAGGAGTCACCAACACGGTGCCCGCATGGACCATGTGAGGGGCCCTCAGGGGCTCTAGTCACCAATGAGCTCCGTCTAAAATCTGATTTACTTTCCAGGATTCAAACTCACAAAGATCTATACATATGACAGATGTAGTCAGTACTTAGTAGAGTTAAATACTGCTGATAAAGCAGGGTTCCTACAGCTTTAGTCAAACTAAATGAAAGACTTTTTCAGACTTTTTATTGCCTTTTGAAATTAAATTTCACAGTAAACATAATTGGGGGAAAAATGTCACATCAATTAAATAGAGTGAGGGTAATTTCTTTCTACTGTCTAGTGCGGACGTGCAACTGGCGGCAATGTAAACACACAAAAATACGCAAAAGTACAGTAAAATACACAAAAAAACAGAGTAAAATAATCAAAATCAAATAGAGCGAGAAATCTATAAAACAACATCAAAAATTAAAAACCATTAAGAAAAATCTTGTTGGAAAGGCAGCTTTTGTTAAATTTACATTTTCCCATGTTGTTTGTACATAAAAAAAAACAAACAAAACAGAATGTTACCATTTATTTTGAAATGTGAGACTAATTACAATCATAAAATCATACTTATTGTGTGTTAAAATTTAAGACCTTTTGAAACGTTGATTTAAGACATTTTAATGACAATTTAGGCCCTATTTTTAGATTCATGAATGTAATGCCTTTTAAGACTTTTAAGGATCCACAGGATCCCTGTAAAGTTGTAGTATTAGATTAACCATCTGTAAATGTTCATTTTCACTGAAACATTGTGACAAATGTTTTTCTGGTGTATAATCAGTGGTATGTTATATATAATATGATACAATACGATATACTGTATATAAGATATATTTCTAAAAATGCAAGGTGGATTTTCTACAGGAATTGATGAATATGAAAATTAAACAATTGCATAAACTAGACAATTTCCTTGGGGCGATTGAAGCAGCATTTGATTCTAAGCTTGTGTGTGTGCGTGTGTGTGTGTGGGTGGGTGTGTGTGTGTGGATATGTGTGACACGTCATATCAAGAGCCTGTATGACTGTGCCACGACTTCAGATGAATCATTCGTGCTCAATAGTAACAGGAACGGTGTAACATGATGAATACATGCAGGAGAAGGGCGAGACGGATGGGGGCGTGGCCAGGACGTGTCATGAAAGCATGAAAGCGGACCAAAAGGCAGGGATTGGTCAGAGTTTTTACAGCCTCTACAGAGGTCTGATTCTTTTGGTTCCTTTTTCTGAAAACATAATGTATTGACTAATCTCAGGATGGACGGAACATTTCACTCAGTGTAACAAAAAGTGTTTCTGAACAGGATTACTTTTATTTAGAAAACGGATGACTTTTTTCATTATGTAACATTTGGAAAACTAGAGATTAATGAAAAATGTGGAGTTTAATGCTCTCTTCTATAGTTTTATACAGTTTGATTTATTGAGATTAAAGGTCCAGTATTAGGCTATTTTTCATCAATCTCCAATTGTTCTAAGAACCCCAACAACATAGTATTTGAGGTTTATTTTCACAAACTCCCCTGTTTTCTGGAGTCTTTGCCCTCTAAAAAGTCAATTTCAGACTGCTCCTAAAAACAGGCTGTTTTTGGGCTTTCATGCATATGCATGAGTAGGTGATAAACACTCAGCATGTGTGTTTATCACTGAAGCAACAGTAAATCATGAACAGTCACTTCCCTCTCCTCACCTCTTTCTAACCACAGGATCGGTCCATCTAAGATGATAGTCCATTGTTTTGTCCAACCGCTGCATCGCATTGAGTCACAAACACGTCAGATCGTCCCATAAAGGTGATACAAGGTGGTATAACGGATACTAAAAGTGGAACTGATAGTGAGTGCTCTTCGGTTTATCTAGATACTGGTTATCTATAAACTGAATGTAAATATATTAACTGTGATATTAATTGTAATATCAACATGCCTTCGCTATGTTTGTTTTACCTGTGAGGTAGTTGAGAGGGAGGAGCTCACATTCTTATAGGGTAGGAGGAGCCAGGATTGTCAGGAGGAGGAGTTTTCACCTTATGATTCGTAAGGCGAGAAAAATCCAACTTGTCTGTTTGGAGCTCAATTTTTTTTATAAAATGTGGAATAGCGAAGGTTGTGTTGAAACCCCCCTTCACTGACACAGATGCTTTGCCCACAAAGGGTTTCGGCAGGACTTAAAACCTCCACTGAGAGACTGTGATGTCATTTTGAAAACAAACCTGCTCACCTCATATGACACGTACGGACATCATCTATTTGACAATGTAAGCATTCAGCATTCTGTCTGGCTTTTGCCCTGGAAAATGTAATGAGCCTAGTTTTTCTTCCAACCCGTCTTGTCTTTAGAAAAACTGGTTGGAAGATGCAGCTTTGATAAAAGTGAACACACAACACTTCCCAATCAATAACCTTCTTCACTTCTTTTCTTCTAGGTGGGCCTCAGGAATGGTATCCGCTTCTACAAGGACACTGATGTGCCCGGACGCTGCTTTCAAAAAGAGACCATAGACCGCCTGCAGATGGAGTTCCGCTGCTGTGGAAACAACAATTTCAAAGACTGGTTCGAGGTCCAGTGGGTCAGCAACAGATATCTGGATTTCACCTCCAAAGACGTTAAAGAGTGAGTGAAATATTAATAGGGAAAGCCAGAAAATATACTTAAGGAGGGAGAAAGACATTGGAGCAGTGGGAGAAATAATAGATGAGAAGAACCTGGAGGTGTGTGTGTGGGTGACAGAATTGTAGACTTCACTTCCACAAAGGTCAAATGAAATATTACATAGAAAGGAAACAAAGAAGGCGAGTGACTGATGAGAAGGGCAGAGAGAGAGAGAGTATTAAAAATAGATCTGGCCTTTACTCTGGGAAAGCAACATAAATGGATTGAAAGGTTGTCATTTGAGTTGGACAAAACAAGTTGGTTAAAGATGAAGTGAATGAAGAGCAATCATTAAAGAGAAGGGGTTTGGCATTATGACACCCAGCAGAGGTGATGTGGCCTGAAGTCTCCTTCTTTGTCTCATCTTGACCCATTTCCCTGCTTTCCGTGCAGTCGTGTTCGCAGTAATGTGGATGGCCGCTACCTGTTGGACGGAGTTCCTTTCAGCTGCTGTAACCCCGCCTCCCCTCGGCCATGCCTGCAGAACCAGCTGACAGATAACAGCGCCCACTTCAATTACGACTACCAAACAGAGGAGCTCAACCTGTACAGCCGTGGCTGCAGAGAGGCTCTGATTAACTACTATATGGAACTCATGAATTCAACTGGGCCCGGTGTGCTCTCAGTCATACTAATACAGGTCAGTCACTGAAACACCATGTGGTAACACTTTACTTAATGTTTTATACCCAAGGCTGTCATTAAGTGTCTTTCGCTAAATTATGACACCTTTGGAGCTATTTTTGTGGTGGAATCCAGTGGGGTTGCGTTAGGGTTAGGGTTAGGTAGGGATAGACATGTTCAAAGACACAGGCTACAGAAACCCCATCCACCTCCATATAACAGATTTGTAAGGCTGACGTACGGACAACCTCCAATGCTAATGGTACGGTTACTGAAGTACACGTACGTAGCGTTTTTGGGTTAGGGTTACGTTATAACCCAATATCACAACAATTTTTAGGGTTTGGGTTAGGTTTAGGGTAAAGTTTAGTCTTAGTCGTTCGACCTAAACTGGCCAATGACTGACTTATCACGTGACCTACACTGGCCAAATAGGGGTGCTGAGTATGGATAGAATGTCGTTATATTTGATACAACCGTACAGATAGAAACTGCCTTTTAAAATAGTAAAATCACAATTAAAACCAGGAATTAAAGGGACAAAGTGAAAAAACCTCCAATAAAACAGGTCCAGGACTTAATAAAAGAAGAAAGGGTCTGCAGCTTCCTGTGAGGAAAAATCCAGTAAAAAAAAAAAAAAAATGGATATAAAAGATAAAGTGCTTATATTGAGATGTTCAGGAGGGGGTTGGGGAAGAGTAGGGTTTGGGGGTATCTGGGGAGGGGTTAGTTGTGGGGAAGGGAATGTTAGGGTTAGGGTCAACCCCCGATGCTAACTCGGCAAAAAGAAATGAACTAAGCAGTGCTTTTACATGACCTACTGTTCCTTACTTAGACTTGCCAATGTTTTGTTTTATGAATGTTACAGAATTTTGACAATAAGCCACAAAATTGGCCTTACATTAACTTTCTATTGTACACAAATCAGGAGAAATTGCATCAACTTAAATGTGTTTAGGATTGTGGGAGCACACATTCTTAAAGTCTACTCCACGCGGCTCATGTTATGGTTCATTGCCAGAGGATGTAGTTCTAACAGCAGGCCTCAGGAAATGAAACAACAAGGATGGCACATTGTTTTTTGCTAACTCTACAAAGTGGATCTGTGAATGTGCTGGAGGGGCAGCAGCTGCTGACCTGTTACTGAAAACAATCATAGATATTACTTCAAAGCTAATCATTAAAAATCTATAATTAATATCCATTATCATGGACTTTAACCCACAAGCCACAACCTTATTGCTGAGAATAAGTGTTCGTCCCCCCTAACCCAGGGATGATGGAACATCATCTTCAGGGTAATGGAGAATCAGGGCTGTGCACATCTGTAATTGAGCATCACTTCTCTGCCCTGCAGCCAATCAGACAAGCCGTATCTTCACATGCAGCAGGAGGCTGAGCCAAACATTGTCTGCCTCTTAACCAGCAGTCTGGGCTGTTAGCCACAAACCTGCAGCCAAAAATACACATAAAATGACATGGATAAATGAATTAATGAGTATATAAATTAATAAATGATGTATATCATCACAAATTGCATTTTGGCATTACAACTTTATCATTGTCGTATTGACTATTTGGATTTTAATTGAACAATTCTTATTCAATGACTTTATAGTATGGTTTTTTTTTAATTGTTGTTTTAAATTATTATAATTATTTTAAAGTTGTAGGTATAAAACTAGCTTGAATTTAAATATGACCACAAAAACACTGTCTATGTGAAGTTGTTGTGATCCCCGTTGGACACTGAAGGGATTTTTGAAAAATATGAGTAAAATTAAACAAAATTAAATATGGGGTAAAAAAAATTACTCTTACACTGAAGAAAGACACGTGGAGCAAGATGAGGAAATGATTTAACATCATGGAGAGCAGAAGAAGTAGTCAAAATGTGGAGAAATAAAAAATAAAACCTAGTAACTAGACTTTGGATGATGTTTAAATGGCCAAACTTTTACTGGGAAAAGTCAGTGCAGAATAATGCAGAATATAACTGTCTTATAATGTCTTATAAAGTCTATATAGTAGATAATGACTAGAATGGGAATTATTCACTTTTACTCTGAATGAACTGCATTTATTAAAAAAACTAATAATGATAATGTAACTCTGTAACACAGGATTTGCAGCTTTTTTCTTAATCAAAAGTAAACAAGTTTAGCTAAAAAAAAAAAGGGTTTTCCAAGACAAAAAGTTGAAAATTTAAATATGTTATTATTAATAGGTATTTGATGAAAAGATTTTAAAAAAAGTACTTATTTTTGTTTGTGGTTAGTCTGCCTTATTATACCACTGCTCTATTATCACTACTCTGGTCTTCATAATTGGACATAATTACTCAAAATCAATGCAAAACATTGAATTAATTACAGAAACCACAACAACAACATTACTATTAACAACGCTGATGAATCATGTTAGAAACCACTTTAATGGTGGTTGGGCTTTACATAATCTAAAATTACTGTATTTATATTTTCAATCCAAATACACTGCTACTGTCATCTCTGAACCTGTAAACATACTACTGTACTGACACACACAGTACAATTTCACTTTAACTATTTCTAATAAAACATTAGGTCTAATACTCTGTTTATACCCTTCATCAGTTTGGTTTCCTTCTTCATATTCTAGGAACAGTTATTTGTTCATATTGACATACATAATAAACATGTCTTACAGTAATACTGTCCTTTGTGTTCAGTGAGCATACTACCTACATACTACTATTAATACTTAATTATATAATAATAATCAAAACATTTATTATTATTATTATTATCAGTAATACTGGTAGTATAGCAGCAGTTACAGTAGTTTAATTCCTGATATATGGTACCTACAGCATATGATGAGGTAAAAGACAGTCTATAACAATCTAAGCCTATACAAACATACATTAGTTTTCTATTTATATGCCTCACTACATAATTATGACAAGAAAACTGATTAATTTGCACAAAGTCAGTCCAAAACATTTTGCTGACAGTTTGCTGGTATTTATACAGAACACATTTTGTGAAATGCTTTTGCACCTTCATCCCAGTTTGTTCTTATGCATTTGTATGATGCATTCTTAGTTGATTTGAATTCTGTTCACAAATGTTAAACTGTGTGCTTTATAATCAATAAAATCACAGATTACCTGATTTTTCACAGCAAAAAAACACTGACTTTCAGCAGCAAAATGCACCACAGATTATCTAAATGTTATAATTCACTAATATGGTGGCTTAACTGCTTTCGCCCAATGCACTTTTCTACACAAAGAGGTGTAAAGAGTATTGATATATCCTATTAATTCAAGTACAAGTGAGTCATACATAAATTACTCATGTACAAGTAAAAAGTAGCTCAATTAAATGGTACTCAAAGTAAAAGTCACTAGTTACTTTCACCCCCACCCCCATGTTTATTTTTGGTAATAAATCATGCTACGGTTCCCTAAACATCTCATGTATAAACTTAGAAAGGAAGAGACCAAATCTTGCACGATTGGAACTTAATTTGTTTTCCACAAAGGCATCTGTAATAAATAAAAGCAGCCAAGAGTGGCAAGATAAATTGACAAAAAAGAGGAAACAGGTGGTATGTAATGACAAAAGGGTAGCTTAAATGAGCAAAATGTGACAAACATTAGTGAAAAAGGGCAAAAATGTGCAACAAAAAGAGGTGGAAAAGGAAACAAATGGTATTTATTGTGCAAAAGGTAGCTTGTTTGGATGAAAAGTGGAAACAAATGGTTAAATAATTGGCAAAAATGATATAAAAGTGTAAAAAAAAAAATGGAAAAAAGGGTATTTATTGGCAAAAGGAAACTAAATCTGAAAAAACAAAACAGGGCAAAAATAGGACAAAGGAAGTTGCAAAATGGCCAAAGAAAAAGGTAAAAAGAAAAAACTTTACGCCTTTTAAGGTTTTCTGGGGGAATAATAACTAAAATTAAGATATAAAGAGCCACATGTTGAGTATCACTGACTTAATAACATCTTTATCATATTTTTAGTAAATACATTTATTAGTAAATTGGGAGTTGACGGTTACCCTACGCTTAGAACACCCTCACTTCTAAAATCGCTGCTTCACCATAACCTGTTACTTTCACCTCTGCTTTCCAGTTTAAGGATATAATGGTGGTTATATCTGTCATATCTGGTGTTTATTAATAAGTGATGCATCTTAATTAATGACAGGAAGTTGGTTTCCCTGATGATGTAGATAATATAACCACTCTGTGTAAACACAGATTTCAGATTTACTGTTTGTTTTCTGACCAGATGTCTGTGATTATGAGCCTGAGGTTCCTGCAAACATCTGTGGAGGGAGCCATGGCACTGGAGGACCCTGAGGCCGAGAGTGAAGGATTCCTCTTGGAGAAAGGAGTGAAGGAAACCTTTGAGGATGTCAAAGTGAAGGTTCTAACCATGCTGAAGGCTGCACAGATCAACCCAGAAGCTGCCGCAGCAGCTGAGGAGTCCTGTGGTGGTGCAGATGCAGAGAACGGTGGTGAGAAGACCCCAGTCAAGACCTCCACACCTGCCAGCTAGAGGGAACCATCAGTTGAATATGACACAGCTACAGCTCCCGGACATAACGCCGACACAGGGCAACACGTAGGGGATTTATCTGGAGTCCTGCAAATGTTCCCTCTGTGGAGGAGCTCATCAGCATGTAAACATCTGGGAATCTTTCCTCCAGATGTGTAGAGCTGCCTGCTGCATATAGGAGTGAGCACACTCAATGTAATATGTAATGTTGTTTCAATCTGTGAATAACTGTATGCCAAGTTCCATCATTGATAGGCTGTATAACTCACCTCACTGATGTAGCGTTTCAACTAAAGTGAAACATAATGTATAGGAAATATTTTACAGTGGCGAAGTTATTCATTAAAAGTAGGCATTTTTAATTTGCTTTGTAGTGTTGGCTTTTTTTTTTTTTTTTTGTACATGAATTACAATAAAGGCGTGTTTGAACTGACACTGGGTTATATGAGTACAGCAAGAAAAGATGGATTAAGTGTGTGTGTGTGTGTGTGTGTGTGACAAAGCTGTCATCGTATCTATTCTGACAGCTCTGAAACAATCTGATAATCCCAGTTTAATTAATCCCAGAGCTGCTGAAGCGGCAGTATCAGCACTCAGCCTGGTGACACTTTTACAGCTCACTGACATACAACACACTCAAACACCTTTCTGTATTTGTAGAGAATGTATGGTGAAAACATGCCTGTTGTCTAACCTGATTTAATGGCTCAGTGCTAAAATAAAACACTTTATCAAGCAATTTTATTTTGCTATATATGTTGCATATTCAAACTATTACACATTGTTGGTCATTTCCCTAATGCTGGTGTCTGATACTGTTGCATATACTGTATATACACATGTGAGCGTGACCACTTGGTGGAATGTCATATATTCACTAATAAAGTGACGTCATTCCTGATTAAAGATCATATCTGAGATAACTGTTTACCACTAGAGGGCAGGAATGCACAGGGTTCATTTGACATCACTTGGAATGTGAAAAGTGTGATCTGACATTCTGTCCGTACACAGAGCCCCTGTTTGGCCAGTTTATGTCACGTGATTGGTCATTGGTCAGTTTTGGTCATGTGACTAGGACTAAACCTAACCCTAACCCCTAAAAATCGTTGTGATATTGGGTTATAACATAACCCTAAATCTAATCCTAATCCGCTACTGTATGTACTTGTACATCAGTAACTGTACCATTAGCACCAGGGGTTGTCCGTACAAATAGACACTTTGAAAAAGTGAGTTTAACACATCTGCCCTCAACGTTATGTTAGCATTTAAACCTGTAATGCTCCATGGAAGCATTTGTGTGTGTGTGTGTGTGTGTGTTGACGGTGACATGTGAGGGGTGTGTTTAAACATTGTGGTTTTGCAATGAAACAAAGTGTCAGAAAGAGGAAGCTGCAGACACAAAGACAGAGCCAGAGAGAAACTAAACTCCTTCACATGAATGATGTGTGACTGGTTCCACGTGTAAACCTGGTCCCAGGCTGTCAGCAGCTCAGAGATGGAGACCCACCTGAAGGAGACCATGGAGGACTTCATGGAGAGTGCTTTGGTTCAATGGGTACGTGATGTCATTTCTCCTTCTCACACACAGAGAGCAGAGATGAGGCCTGGGTCACACCTGCAGCAAAGCCCTCGTTATTCCTGACAGAATTACTGATAATATCCGCTTTGTGTTCCTCCATATACACACTTAAATTAGGAGCTGAATAAACAGTAAAAAAAACAAAAGCTGTTGTGAAGAGAAAAGCAGACTTCACTTCTCCTTTTCTGCTGCTTCCTTCTCTTCATGACCATCTCTTACCTCCTGTGTTACTTCCTGTACTGTTTGTGACTTATAATAACACATGGTTACCTACAATGTGTTCAAAACACTGCCGTGGCATCACTAAACTCAGCAGAAGGACATGCTGCACTCACTGTCCATTGGACTTCATGCCTATCTCTGCTAAACCCAGTACAGCCTCGGATTAGAACCCACAACCAGGGTTCGGATCAATTATAATTGTAATTGCATAATTAATAATTAATTACAATTATTGCATAATTAATAATTAATTACAATTATAGCATAATTATAATTGAAATTGCATAATTAATAATTAATTATAATTATAGCATAATTACAATTGAAATTCTCATTTAAAAAATGTCTTTCAGTTGTAATCATAATTTAATTGTAATTGAGTTCAGATAATTGACTTTGTAATTGGAATTCTACGGAATTTCACAAAAATTCTACAAAAACTGTTGATTAAAATTGTATTAAACGCAATCCTGGGGAATCATGTTACAGTTCTATGCCTTACACATATGTATTTAACAATTAATCAAATGTGTGTCATATTAACTTTTCCCACTACCTGTCAGTTCTCTTCAGGATCAACTTACCATTAAAACAAATAATAATCAAGGGGTATACTGACAGAAAAAAGGCTCAGACGCCCACAACAGGAAAATTAATACTAATATTTTAATTGATTAGGAAGCCTAACAAGGTAACCAAGAGATGAGAACCAAATTATATGATATATCATATTATTTTGTGTATATTACAGATATTTTACAGTCAAAACTGACCCGTTTTCATAAGAGATGCTAACAGAAAGCTAACACAAGGGGAAGGTTACAATTTTGGGGTTTATTTATTTCAGGCACAGTAAGTGTGAGTAATTGTATTGACCTGCAGTGTGAACATAGTCATGGACTAGTTTAAGGTTCTCCTTACAAAGATCCATCCAAAACGTGTCCTAGTTAGTTTCGTCATTAGGACTTTCAGCTTTAAAGTTATCACTTTCACGTTTTTATTCATTCTCCCCTCTGAGGTCAAACATTTGGACGCTTGTGTTGTTTTGATTGTCTGTGTGTGTGTGGACTGCTGGCCTTTGCTCCCTGAGTGATTAATTATTATAAAATCCATATTAATAACTTTGGTTTGCTCAAAACAAGATCTGTCTGTTTCTCAGAAACACCGTTCATAATGCACTCTATCTCTGTAGTGCTAGTAATACCTCACAGTCTCATCTAACATGAGTCAATGTCAAGTACAAGCTTTTTTCTTTATGTATTATATGGATATACATAAATATTCCTGTACAATCAAATTATTTTTGCAAGCTTAATACAAATGCTAACCTATAAAGTGAAAAAAGCAGAAAATGTGATTATTAAGTAGAGGATTATATAACTTTTTTTTATTTATTGCAATTGACTGCCAAAAATAAAAACATGGTAGTTTAAAGAAAAATACATAGTGAATATTTCTATTCCCTATTGTTAACTCTTTCACATGTAAACCACTATCAGCTTACGTAATTCACTAAAAAAGTTCACAGTATTCATCCATTTTGGTTTACAAACAGATCAATGTTTTTTGTTATTTAGTTTTTCGGAAAATAGGCAACATTGGATTGTGCTGCAGGCCGGATTTGACCTTTGGTTTGATATGCCTGATATAAAATATACAATTTAAAAAAAAAAAAAAAACATTATATATACACATATTTTGATTTCAGGGTCATGGCAACTGTATTGATATGTGTAGGAATAAGTCAGCTTTCTCTTTTTAATAATTTAGACAACACAAAACACGAAACGAAAAACTGGCATCAGTGCTCTATATTAAACATCCATCAGTATGAAAAAGCATTTTAAAAGGAATGAATATAGATATAAACATTTGTATGTTGATTGAAACTACTGATTAAAGTCGTCAGATAAAACAAACAATAAATAAATAAATAAATAAAAGCTGAGCAGACCGAGGAGTTAAAAAAGATAAACTATTTGAATACATAAAAGTTTCTGATAATTATGTATTATTTTAATAAACTCTAAAATATGCATAACAATTAAACCATATCAGTTTTATTAGAGGTAAACCGGAGTAGACGAGCTGTAGATCTGTGGATGGAGGTAAATGCAGGTGAGTTGCAGTAGTTTTCACTGCTCTCTGTGGATGCTTCAGCTGCTCCAGAGGATTTCAGAGGCACAGCTGTAAAAGTTACTTTGTGTTTTTGGTGATACCAAACTTCCCACACCTCTTTGAAAAAAAAACAACTGTTATAGCCACTGATGAGCCTTTTTGATCTGCTGTGGAAAGTTTAAGTATTTATGGCATCATTTCTAACATCTTGTGTTTTTTTTATCACCATCTTAGGTTACACTTAACTTAAAGTTTTATACATAAAGCTGACATTGTGCTGTCATTATCTGTCATTAGCATGAATAAGGTGTCATGAAGGCTGTCATTAAGTGTCCTTCACTAAATTATGACAACTTTGGAGCTATGTTGGCATTTTTTGGGTTGGGTGGAAGGATCTAGTAGGGTTAGATAGGATAGGGTAGGGTTATGGCATACCTGTCAAGTATCCCGTTTTGGTCGAGAAACTCCCGTATTTTACCCGTCTTTCCCGCCATCTTCCCGTATTATTATTTTTGCGTATATTTCTGTATTTTGATGGAATAATAATTCAAAGATGTATAACTAAACTGAACAGTGTCACTAGCCTCGCGAGAACTTCCACCTGAAATGGCCTGAGTGACAGCTCTCACGAGATTAGTGCCGACAGCGGCAACAAACCCGGAAACAGCTCAGAAAAGAGATGATGGATGAAGACGTTCCGATGAAAAAACTGGTGTAAATACCTTGTAAAATGTGACAGAGTTTATCTTCATAAAGACCATCAGGATGTGACACAGTTACACGTTCTGTTAGATTAATAACTGAGATTTTAACGTTTACCACAGAGGAAGGAACCACGTAAGTCACCATGAAAAATCAGCCAATCACAAGCTCCACAAATATACACTGTTTATAAAGTGTTAAATAATGTAAAGTCTGTAATAAATGTGTCTAATAAGTCATTAGTGAATACCAGAGAACCACATGAGTGAGTATGAGAAATTATAATAAAATATATAATGAAAATAAAACGTTAATGTCTAACTTAAAGACAATGTGAAATTAACAGTAAATATGCAATGTGTTGACTTGTATATAAATTGTAAGTATATTAAATAAACACATGTGCTTCATATACACATTTGTTTTTATTTAGACTGTTTTATAATTCAGTTATTAGGGCTGGGCGATATATCGAGATTCAAGATGTATCGAGTTTTCTATTTTGGCGACATAGAAAACTATAATATTTCATATATATACAGTATATATAATAGCTTATTATGTATCAAAATACTAGTTTTAGGAGTCGCTGCTTTTACTTCTCAGAACAACATGTAAAGCTCAGTTAGATGATTAATGAGTGTCACATATTGATCAGATGTTTGTTAATAAATGTCCCTGTGTAGCATTTAGCATCAGCAAATTTAACCCATAATTGTCTTTCTGGTCAGACTTTATTTAATAAAATTATCTAGATTTATATCATATATCAACATTTTGAGAAAATATATTAATATATGAGTTTTGGTCCATATCACCAGCCCTAGTAGGAATGTTCACAGCATTTCAATGTTAATCAAGGTCAACCAACCAGATTCTAATCACATAATTGTATGTAGTAAGTGGTAGATAAGTGAGTATTTTAGATTTATTGTACATCTATATTAAAATATAAGGGATACTGGAGCTTGGTTGGGCAGGTGGGACGGCTGGTAGTGGGCGCCATAAATTATTTTCAAATCCCAAACTTCACTGGTATGGGTTATGGTTAAGGTTAAGGTAAGGGGTTAGGGTTAAGGGTTAGGGTTTTAAACGACACTTATTGACAGCCTTCATGTCATAATAATGACAGCGTAATGTCAGCCTTTATGTATAAAACTCCAAGTAAAGTGTTACCCCATCTTATCCTATGAGAAAAATCATGCTGATATCTGGTAATAAAAGTGCCAATCAAGGCTTAGTTTGTCCGTAATATTTAATTAACTATTATAATTTTCACTTCCGCCCAGCATCTGGGTTTGCTGAAATCCCAGTGACATCAGTGGAGGAACTCTCATTACACAAGTAACATGTAGGAAGCACACAAAAGTTTGATTTCTGGAGAAGTACACTTTGAAAATGTTACCTTTCATGCTCAGAGTCGCAGCATGAGTTGCAGATAGACATTCTGTTTGAAGGATTCATTCAGCCTCATTGATTTAACCCAATGTGAGTGACAAAGAAGTAGTCAGGAATAGGCTTTACACAATCAGGATTTATTGGCCGATACGATCATATGAGTAGGGTTGGGTACCAAATTCAGGTTCAGTAAACATGGTTGATAACCAGCAATCGAAAGTATGGCTCCGCTTTTAAAAATGAGACGCAGACCAAGCACTTGCAAATAGAATCCATCCAATTTCAGACCCACTTGTTCCTTTTTTCAGGGTTGTGGGGGTCTGCCGGTGCCTATCTCCAGCTCTCAATGGGCATTGGGCGGGGGTACAGCCTGGACAGGGCGACGGATGCAGCACAGGGAGAACATGCAAACTCCTCACAGAAAGGACCCAAGTGTCCAATCCAGGGCTTGAATCTTAGCTATTATATCTTGGCTTTATGAGTATGTAGGTCTCAGCAAAGCTCTGCTAGGCCCTGTGAAAAGGATGACGGAAACACTTTGAGTCATCGTGTCAAAGATCACACTTTAACAGGATGCATACAGCTGGCTCATCGGTGTCGTGCACAAGGGCAATGGTGCAGGTCTGGTATACACTGAGAGACCTTTAACCCTCCCATAATAAATGAAACAAGAGCCTATAACTGTTTCCTAACAGTGCTGAAAGCAGATGAGAATAAACCTCATTTTTAGTGTGTTACGTTAAGGCTTTGTTTATTCTGACAAGGTTTTTTTAATCTCCTGACATGTTTCCACTGTCAACTGCCAGTCTTCCTTTGATGCTTTTATTCAGACAAGGTTTTGAAACCTGAAAAACATTGTCTGAATAAACAAACAATTAAAGCTGATTTCTGAGAGGACGTCTCAATGTCCCGCCCTCAACAGCTTCACTTCCTCCCACTGCCTACCAATCTACCAGAAGCCACGCCTCTACTTTTCTGCACATGCATTGGGTCACATTAATATAGGTCTATGGGTCAAGTAAGAGCCAAAATCATATTTACCTGTTTGCTGTTGTGACGCATGGCCTTGTTTCAGTGCATAGTTTCAAATTCACTTTGATTGACAGTCTCAAAAACAGGAAGTCAAAGCCTATTGGCTGGGCGCACTCTGCGATTGTTTCCATTTGTATAGGGGTCTTTAGAATGAAGGTGGGACTTATATACATTAATATATGAATGACCACAGTAAAAGACTAGTTAGGTATTTTTTTTGCATTTCAAAAGAATCAAACATAAACATAAATTTCTCCAGATATCAGCTTTAAAATATTGTACTATTCAAGAAGAAGACAAAATGAATCTACTCATTTTTAGTTTTCGCTGTGGTCCTCTGTGGCTGCCTGCCACTTTAAAGCCCCCCCCCCCCCACACACACACACACACACACACACACACGCACACACACACACACACACACACACACACAGTAAAACACTGATCCCACCTGTTCAGACAGGTGCTTGGACTCAAGTGTCTTCCTGTTAGAATCTCACATCCTGCTCGCTCCTATCTCATATCTTTCTTCTGTGTCTACGTCTTGGATCACACCTGAAGCTCTTCACACGCAGACACACACACACACACACACACTATGTGTTATAATCTCCCACTGTCTCTCACAGGTCTGGCTGTTTGAGAAAATGATGGAGAGCATGGATGGTGTGGAACTATTCAGCCAGTACATAGAGATGAACTCTATGAGTGCCAAAGACCGCTACCTGAAGCTGACCAATGGGATTTTCCTCAATCAGGTCATGAGAATCATGTGAGAATCCGTTTTTTTTTTAACTTACATTAACGTATAAAATCACCTTCCTTACCTGTTTATCCTGATCCAGATTGCTCTACAGCCATTCCTAGACACCCACGCATGTCATGCACACACTCTTCACGACATGAGTTCTCGCCTTTTTATACTGTCCAGACTTCTACAGTAAATGTAGGAAGGAAAAGCATGAATTAAACATTACATTTTGCAGCAGTTTTTGAAGAATCATGGTTCAATTCTGAGCGTAATTTTCTGCTGCTGACTCTCTAGCATTACAACATTCTCCTGATTCTGATTATGTTCTCCAATTTGATGATGTGACATCATCTGTCTGGTTAAAGTCTTCCACCTCTGAATCATCTGTGAGATAGACGAAGGAAAGATTTTCCTTGCTGTAAGTCAGTGGGGGTTGGTTAAAGGATGATGACACCATTACAACATGCTTTGATGAGCCCTGACCTCAACCCCATCCAGCAGCTCTGGGATGAGCTGGAATTGAGATTGTGGGCCAGTCCTTTTCGACCAACATCAGTGCCTGACCTCATAAATGCTCTACAAATTTAATGAGCACAAATTCCCACAGAAACCATCCAACAACTTATAGAAAGAAGAAGAGTGGAAGCTGTTATAGCTTCAATAGGCAACCACTCTGTGTTAAAGGATATGTCATTTATAACATAGTTGTTACATTGTGTCTGAATACTTTTGTCCATATACATCCAGTAGCTCTCCAACCTTAATATAAACTGAAGACTTAATATATATATATATATGAAAGGCTTAATATATATATGAAAGACTTTATATATATATAAAAGACTTAATATATATATATATATATATATATATATATATATATATACAGTATATAAGACTTAATATATATATATATGAAAGGCTTAATATATATACATGAAAGACTTAATATATAAATATATGATAGACTTAATATATATATATATATATATAAAAGACTTAATCTATATATATATAAGACTTAATATATATATATGAAAGACTTAATATATACTGTATATGAAAGTGTATATATATATATATATATATATATATATATATATATATGTATATATATATATATGAAAGACTTAATATATATATATATATGAAAAACTCGGACGCCATCTTTGTAGTCATTTATATCTTTCGAGACAAAAGTGTAAAGACAGGCAGACACTGTGATTTTTTTAATCGTTGTATCAGCTCCAGCTCAAACTCATGTTCTCACACCTCTTCTGTGTCGAATGACTCTGAGTAAATGGGCTAAAGTTGTAGACAGAGGATGTGAGGGGACTTTCTAGAGAAGTGCTGCACCTCGTTTTGAGAGAAAAGCGGGAAAATGAAAAAAGAGAAGAAAAATAATTAAATAAAATAAATAGATAAATAATAATAAAATAAAAAATTATACCCCCATTTGAGAAACACTGATATAGTGTATGTCGCTTAATGCTGCTGAACCAGCACACAGTGCACTAATCAGGAATAGCACTTAGTTTTACTGATTAAGTGCAGTTAACAGGTTCTCTGTAATTTCTACTGTAACCCATCGGACATTGGGCTGATCTTGGCCCACAGGCAATATTTTTGACAGTGATTTAGAAACTCCAGTCCACCTTATACACATGACGTTGAGAGGAAATCAGTGTAGAAAAGCCCACACAAGCTCAGAATCTAGACTGCAGACAGTGTGTGACACACTTGTCGAACCACCACCCGTCAAATGGTTCTCTTCCTGAACAAAATGGGATTAGCATTGATCACTCCTTCTATAGCCTCACATTTCCTGTAACAACAATTTTATTCTGCATCCAATCCTTGTCTCTGCTGAATGTGTTACCTTTCAAGTTTAAACCGAACAGATAAATCCTTTGTCTTTTTTCCTGCCAAGACAAGATCTGCTGAACAGCTGATTAATTTGGCCTGACCCAAGATACAATATTTCAACATATAATTGCATGCAGATCCTTGCAGCCTGCTTCCCGAGCTCATTAAAATTTTATTCACTCTCTGCTTAAATGCACTGTTGCATAAAAATTTCTCATCTGGAGAGACATGGCACTTGGGTTGTTTGATCAAGCAGCAATAAATATAACACTGTGCTGTTTCTGTGTTACGTCAGAGACCCAAACCTCAAAGTGGAGCAGCTGTATAATGGTGATAGAGACGACCACATGCTTCGAGTACAAAACTTTTCCATTCTGAATCGACACATCAGAGCCTTCTATCAGGTAGGAAATGGTTGAAGTGGGAGGATGAGATTACGTTTTTGAGTCAGACATTACATATTTTTTCCTTTCATTTTCCACATTTTGCAGTTTTGGGTAACTGATACTATGGTGGCTGAGAAACACATTTACAAATACCACAACTCATTCACAAATTATTGCAACACTTTTACAAATGCCACAACAAAGTTACATTTTTGAAAATACAAATAGCAAAACATTTTTTACAAATGTTGAGATAGATTTACAAAGGCATATTGTAATTGTAAAAGTGTTTCCATATTTGTTAATTAGTTTTGACCTTTTGTTAATTTGTTGTGGTCATTTGTAAATGTGTTGCGGTAATTTGTTTGTTAATGTGTTGCGGACATTTGTTAATGTGTTCCGGTCATTCGTAAATGTGTTGCGGTCATTTGTTAATGTGTTGCGGTCATTTGTTCATTTGTTGCGGTCATTTGTTCATTTGTTGCGGTCATTCGTAAATGTGTTGCGGTCATTTGTTAATGTGTTGCGGTCATTTGTTCATTTGTTGTGGTCATTTGTTCATTTGTTGCGGTCATTTGTTCATTTGTTGCAGTCATTTGTTCATTTGTTGCGGTCATTTGTTCATTTGTTGCGGTCATTTGTTCATTTGTTGCGGTCATTCGTAAATGTGTTACGGTCATTTGTTCATTTGTTGCAGTCATTTGTTAATGTGTTGCGGTTGTTAATTTGTTGTGTGAACTCACAATGGAAAAGGAGGGGGAATACTTTCAAAATAAAATACTACGTGTTCAAGATGGATTGACAGTGACAGAGGAAAAACACCTACTTTCTGGGACCTCCAGCGGGCCCCGTTCAGACTCCATATTCGGACTCGGGAAGACCAGACCTTTGCGTTGATACCACGTTTGGTTCAATCCGAGTACTTTAAAAATTGTATTTCACATATAAATAATGTATTTATTAATGGTTGAATCACATGTATGGCAGTAGGGATTGAAGGACAGCAGATTGCGCTGCAGTTATGCAGCGGATCAGTTTCTGAACAGATACACATCCAGTGGAAATCCAGGGTTAAGTGTGCGCGCATGCATGAAGGGGGTGCATTCTACAGCACAACAGGTGCTGTCCTTCATTCCCCACCACCTCCGATTTTGCTGCGTAACTGTTGCAGCAAGGACTCAGAAGATCCCGCTAATTCAGGTGTAATCACACAATAGATATATGTAATTAAACCATGGTTAAGTGCAATATAATTTATATGACTGATATATGGATATTCTTACTTTGTTGAATAATATCTTTGGGAACGCCACCATTTCGAACAATTTACCTTAACACTCTTCTCTGACCACACACGTGTAACATCACACGCCACCTACGTACGCTCACATAGTTACAAATATTGTGATGCTTTACGTTTTTTTTGCAAACAGTAGCTTTCTTTACAGCTTTTGGGATGCAGAGTATTTATGGAAAGGCTCTGTATGCAGAGGAATCAGAAAGGTTGCTTTAAAACAACTACTGCCGTCTTTCTGTTGGCTGAACAAACCTCAAATATTACTTCTTTTAAAATAATATTTCATGCAGTCATCATGTTTACATTATATAATAAAATGTTTCTTCATTGTCAGAGTTAATCCTAAAGAGAGAACAATAAGTAGCCTAGAGAGGATGAGGGTGTTGTTTGGCTGTCAATTACTTTTTTTTTTTTTATTAAGATGTCAATTTATAGAAATACACATTTATACTCTTCAATATTGTATGATAATTTAAAAAGTCAAATCAAATCTAAATTTGGTGAGATGATGACCTAAATTTTCATTACCGTTCTAAATAATGTTTTTATATTTCATTTTTAACTGCTTTTCTCATGTCAGATTTACCCTTAATAAACACATTTTTAAACAATTATTTAAACATGTTTGATTGAAGTACGATTAACTGTTGAGTGTTTGAGTTACTGCATTCTAACTTATGCATTCACTCAAGCAACAATCTCCCCCAAAGCCCGTATTCTCTCTTAGGCAGCTGTGATTGTCTTCTTAGAAGAGGCTCATATTCCCCATAGACACCTGCAGGAGAACTTCTAGCTCCATTGGGGTGAACTAAGTCTCTCTCTTCTGACTCGTTGCCGTGGTAGCTTGTGGTATCTTTGCTCCATTGATGATGGCTTTTTATTGCCCTCGAGTAACTCATAGTTGATTGTCCCACTTCATACCAGTTGTAATGGAACTGGATACTCCAGTTTCCCATCGCGGGGTTTGTTAACTCAGAGTTTATGAATAGACTCAGAATTTGTTGAACCTCCTTTCTGGAATACCCCCCAGAGGTGCAAAAAACAACAACCAAAATAATAACCAACAAACTGACTAACAAAGGAAAATACCGACCAACTGTTGGAGTATTGTATTTTAACGCAGTTCACCAGAGAATTGACTGACCCTACAAAACAAATATAAAACACTCCCATCCCCCGATTGAGACACAAGCTTAAAAACGCATTTGTAGAAAGTGAATTACTTGTTATGAACATTAGCAGCATCACCACATTGTATTCGCCATAACTAAAAAAGGAGAATACTAAAAGATTAAAATGTGACTTCAACTAAATCCGGTTGAGTGAATGAGACGATAATAAAATGTTAAATTCTTGCTAAAATCAACACTGCTTCATTCTCAGGACTTCATCCTGATTTCTTGCCCAGTGTTTTAAACTATTTAGAAAAAAGTAGAGTATTCTCTTCCCAAAACATTATGGCCTCTTTTCCAAGTATCTCTGATATAAAGCACTAGCTTTCTTTGGCTCATTCCAGCACATTTTGAGATGCTACCTTGTTACACTTAGACCTAGAAAGCTGCCATCTTGCACTTCCTAATTAGATATGTCGGGGCAGGAAAACATTTGTCTGTGTCAGACCAAAGTAAACCAGTGGATGCCATGCAAAATACAAATGGCTCATTTGTCACAGGAAACCTGCTTTTCCCCACACAGCCCAACAGGAGTTTGTCTATTAGCATGTTATTTGACTTTTTAGCCTAGCTTTATCATTCCTCTTCTTCACTTACCACATCGATCAGTGTTCATGGGGAACAGACAGCTAGTTGTGTTCTAAAAGCTTCTGATAAAATTTATGTAAATCTTCCCGTCTTTAAATGGCAGGATGTAAAATGGATGCTTTATAGTAAACACCATGAAGCATTTAGCCGCAGAAGCAGGAGATAAAAACCCAAACAGAGGTAGATGTAAAAGCAATATTACCATGCACTTATCAGGTAACAAGAAACAAGACTGTAAAGCGCTGACAATGCTGCAGTTTCTGCATTTTCTGTGCAAACTAAGGGAAACTTCCACTTATTAAACTTGTTTATCTTGAAATCGAACTACTTGAAATTCTCCATAGGCTAAAAAGTTTCTGGGCAATACATTAAACCCTGACTGTTTGCTAGAAAAAGGCTCAGCATCCAAACTCCGATTTTAGTGTTAGAAGCAATGAGGGAATTCGATAGATCGTTCGAACATTTTAGTAAGCGGTTACTAAAATGTGCCAGTTTGACACACTGAAACAGACATTTGGCTGCATCTCAAGGTACAAACATAGCATTTTTACACTTGAACTGCTGCTACAACAAAACAGCGAATACATTGTGAGAGACAGCAAATGGTCCCCTGATTCTATTATTAGCAGAACATTATGTCAAACTAAATAAAAAGCAAAACAAAATTGAAAGCCAGTACCCTATGCGTGCCAACTACACAGCCTAACTTTATAAAGACCCCCACACCCTCCTCCTCTGCCTCACAATGGCTTTGTCCTCACCCGTTGTGTACTGACTGCTGTATTTCTGACTTATTTAGTGAACAATTGTCTGCGTGTAGAGTTAACTGTGAATCACTGAGTCAGAGCTTTACAATTGTTTACTTAAAACCAGAGAAATGTTTAACATCTTTGTGTTAAACAGAAAAGGTTTTGTATCCGCCTCTCAAAATTGTAAACTTGGGCTGCGTTCGAATAGTTCCTCCTATCTCCTTTCCTATGCACTTTTCCTTAACCCCGTGGATGACGTCACAAGGTTAAGGAAAGGATTTAGGAGACTTCCTAAAGGAGTTAGAATGAGGCCATCACATCTGACGGCAGTGAAGGTTAGTGACGTTTGTCGTGGTGAAAAAATCTACACATTTCTGAAAATGGGTTACTAAAAGCGACCGTGGCTAGAGGGGTCGTCTTCTGATTGAGAGGTTGAGGGTTCGATCCCAGTCTACCGCTCTATGTGTCGAAGTTTCCTTGGGCAAAACACTGAATCCTAAGTTGCTTCCAGTGGTTGACTAGCGCCTTGCATGGCAGCTCTGTCCCATTGGTGAGTGAATGGGTGAATGAACTACTTCAGTGTGGGGATAAAGCGCTATATAAACATGCATAACAGTTTCCCTGATATAATCTCAAACATCCCAAAGTTTGAATTTAAATCAAAGAACAGAGGCTACCAGGCAACGAGGAACAAATGTGAAACTAAAAGAACATCACATTGAGAACGGTTGCTCACACTCACCTTCCACTCACAACTCAACATTAATCTGAATGAATAAATAACAAATGCAAACTGAGAATAGGCTGCACAAAAAGGTTACTTTATTGTGTTCATTTTACGAAATCCGTATAACATTCATAGTTAGGATATGGGTTTTAGATTATTTAAACTTGTTCAAGGCATATTATTGCATGCATTGGTTACATACATGACATGCATCCCTTTACAGTCTTTGTGAGTTTCCGTGAACATTCGGATGAGCGGGTCCCTTTAAATGTTGTCGCCACAATGAATTGTGGGGAATTATCTGGTCTCCTTTGGTAAAGGATGCATCAGCATTTCCTAGGCTAAAGGAGGTTATAAAGGAAGCATTCAGCTTCCTTTCCTTAGCTTTTAGACAATTGGAACACTCCTTATCATGGCTACCACTTAAACCCTTCCAGGGGTTAAGGATAAGTGGATAGTAAAGGAGATAGGAGGGACTATTTGAATGAACCTTAGAACTCAATTCTGTGACGTAAACACTAAAGCAGCTTTTAGTATCTGACCGCCTCTTATAATGTTTGATATTTGAGATATTCCTGCTTATAAGTTATTAGCCTCCTTCCAAACAATGAAATGGGATATCTCAATGGGTGTAACATTAACCCAGCTGTTGTTTTTAGTCCACAATAGGAATTAGCTCATTCTGTACCCTTTAAACACCCACACTGGGCAAATACCACAGCTTGTATATTCACAATTACATCAGTGGTTGTGACTTTCCAAGTTAACAACCCAACATACTGTACATGCTTTGCTAAGCTGGAGAACACCAGTGATTGGACTATGTCAGTGAATCTCTAAATGTTTTGGCTCTAGTACCCCCTTTCTCTTATTTATGAATCCATGTCACCCCTTTGTCCGACTACAACATTTTGCTTAGAAACCTATTTAAGGACAACTATAGAGCATAATGATGAATGAATGAGTGATAACACACATTTTAAAGAATCTCATTTTGTAAACAAGTGGAAAGAAACAGTATTTAGTGCAGTGGTTCCCAATCATTTTTGGATCGTTTCTTTGGATATTTTTTGACCCCATTTTGATATCAAGAATTTCTGGCAACCGTAAAGACATTTTTTTTCTAAAATTAGTTATTCCTTATGTTTGAGTTCAGATCATTTATTTTACTGCATTTTAGTCGAACTAGATGCACAAAGTCAACGTACAATTGTTTAAGAGCGTGTTGTTTTAATTTAAATAAAGAATAATACAAATTTTTAAATTTACATTTCTCAGAAATTTCAGGCAACCCCACATGGGGTCCCGACCCCAAGGTTAAAAATGACTTGTGTTAGTGGCTCCTGAATAGATTTATTTCTATAGTATAATTTCCGGTCATATCATGTCTGGGGTGGGACCAAGACTGACACTTTATTTGTTAATTTTCCTCTCTCTCTCTCTCTCTCTCAAGTACCCCCTGTAGTGCCATCGTGTATCCCTAGGGGTACACATACCCCCATTTGAGGAACACTGGACTAAGCTCTACAATCTCATGGAAAACCTGCCCCTTTTCCACTAAATCTCTTGAATGAGAATAACACAGTTGTGATAAATTATTGCTTTTGTGTCCTTGCTCTTTGAGGAGGAAATTGTTATGCAGTTTCTACATATTTATTAACTCACAAAATGCAAGCAATGCTTTTACTGACTCCCAAAAACCAATTTCATGCATTTCTCTCACATCAAAAAAGTTCCTTTGAGTTGTTTTAAAAGGAGATTTTGACTATTGTACAAGCTTCAACCTAGTTTAATTGGCTATTTGTACAAAGCGTAGCCATCAGTCCAAAGACAGGACTCTGAAACTAAAAAAAACTTGAATTGTTAAATAGATGGGCATCGTCTGCATGAATAAGACGATCAAATGGAAAATTTCCATCCTCAGTAGACATGACCCTGTTTATTATTTCGACTAAATAAGGTGAGAAAAGTGGACATGAGTGGAAAGCAGAAATTTTAAAGCTCATTGATTTTAAAAATCAATGGCGGAGCTCTGAGACAGTTTCATATGAATGTGAGACTGAGGTGCCAGTGGCATTTCGAGGAAATGACAGATCTGTCCTCGGAGGGCAGAGCTTCTGTTGTGAACACAGAAAGCATCCCAGAGCAGCAGTCAGGTGGACTGAGTGGGCACATCTCTGCTTGTCACGCTTTGTAAGAACACAAGCCCACAAGGTTTCACTTCCTCAGTGTCAGTGAGTCACTCACATTCCTAACATCTTATTATCACCAGGTCTGCTCCACTGTCACGGTGCATGTTCACTTCTACGTCATTCACAGATGTTAGGCTCAATATTCAGTGTTTATGCTGTCTAAGGGTTGTTGGGAGTGTGTGGCAAACACACACACGAGTGCGTACGTCATTTTATGCTCAAAGCTGGCGTGACAATATTATGGCTTAAAAGAGTTGTATTGTATTTTAATTGACCAAGTAAAATGTTACTCTTGCCCGATCCTTTCGACGCATGCGCAAAATATTTTACGACAGTTTGTGTCCTAATAGTGTACCAAGAATTTACAAATTATTGAAAATTTATGTTTTGAGTTATTTTGTTGTTTTTATTGTATTTTCTGTTTGATTTATGATTGTCAATGTTGTATATTGTGTTTTGATCCATTTTTGGATGACAGTGACATGTTAGTCAGGTATGAACCCAGCAGGTCTCTCAGATCTATGGACACAGGTCAGATAGTGGAGCCCAGAGTTCACAGTAAACATGGTGATGCTGCTTTTAGTTGTTATGCTGCAAAGAAGTGGAACAAACTGCCAGCAGAGCTGAAGTCAGCATCACATGTGAACATTTTTAAATCAAAGTTAAAGGCACTTTTTTTCTCTACTGCATATGATTGAGAGAGAGATTTTTGGTCATGTTGTTGATGTAATGATGATTTTACTGATGATTTTAATTGATTTTACTGATGATTTTAAATGTTCTTATTGATTTAAATGTTCTTATTGATTTTAAACAATTGAATGTTTTATCATGTAAAGCACATTGAGTTGCCTTGAGTATGAAATGCGCTATATAAATAAATTTGCCTTGCCTTGCCTTGCCTTTTGTATACAGTAGTCCCTCATTTATCGCAGGGGTTATGTTTTAAAAATAACCCGCAATAGGCATAATCTGCGAAGTAGTCAGCTTTATTTTTTACAATTATTATACATGTTTTAAGGCTGTAAAACCCCTCACCACACAGACAGAAATTAACATTTCTCTCTTGTTTAAACACTTTCAAGTTCAAACTTTATAGATTTTAAAACATCACACCAGCTTTTTTCACTGGTGGTTTATGTTTGTAAGAGGAGAAAAAGGAGCTCCTCGCTTCAGCAGGCAGTGAAACTCACCCAGTCGGATGTGTCGCAGGTGGGTGAACACAGCATTAGCCAATCAGGACGCAGAACACAATGTGCGTTTATACGCTGTAAAAAAATGTATCCAAAATTGCACTTTAAAGAAAATCCGCGAAACACCGAGGCCACGAAAGGTGAACCGTGTTACAGCGAGGGACTACTGTACATCATCTTGCAGTGGTTTTTCCTTTTTGTCGTTGTTTTAATTTTTTTAAATGAACAAAAACACCACAAAACAGTCACATATGTACATGTGTGTACTATCAAAATATTTAACAAACGTTGTATAGTCGGTTTACATTCAAACATCACGTCCCAGGAGTTCTGTCGTAAAGATTGCGAGTGAAGGAAGTGACAAAGTCTCCGTCCATGCTTTGAAAGGATCGAGCACTGACAATTTCTGTACTTTATTCTACTTGATTACACAAAAACCCACTGCTCAACTCAACATCCGTGTCATTGAGAACAAATGTTAGACGCTGCGGAAAGTTTGATTATCAAAGAAATGTAAAACAGTGACAATGCTTTTTCAGAAAAACATAATGGAAAAAGAAAATCTTCCATCAGTTTTGACACATTTTGTAAGTTTTCTGGGATTAAATGAAGGTTAGTAAAAAAAATAACAACACCCCCCTCCTTCTGACAGTGCAAAGATTTAATACAATACACCTCACCACTGAAAATACTGTGAAATTTGTTTTCTAATAAATTCTCACTAAGCTTAGTTACCCCGTTAGAACATAATAAACTAAGTTAACAGGTTTTACTGGGATCAGCAAGGGTGGAGCCTTTGAGGTTCATCTTGTGGCCCCATGAGTCTGCGGGGGGTTTTGGGTTGTTGGATAGCAACCATGGGACACAGAGAGGATAATTATTGCTGACAAGGGTAAATCTACGTAGCTTGGGTGGCTCTGGTTTGGGCTGTTAATCTGGGGTGCTGTTGTTCAGGGCAGAAAGCCATGACCCTCAGATGGACTAATGTGTCCATGATGTGCTCTGAAAAACCTGATTACCTCCAACAGATGGATGTGTTTCACCATACGCACAGTTTTTGTAAATTAAATACAAATCTTGCCATAAGTGCCATAAAACACAGTGACTACAATACATAAATATGAGTTAATTATCTGTTCTTTTGAAAAGACAAGTTATTTTTTGGCGCTCCAGTCATGTGACTTGGTTGTTCTTCTGTTGCGCAATTCTTCTTCACAATGTAATTGGTGAAGCGACACTGCACACAGCAGTTCATGTATGGTACTGCAGTTCATGTAAAGCAGAAAGCAGCCACCGGCCTGATTTTATCATGAATTTACATTAATCAAAAAATGAGTATTTTTTTTTTATTAATGTTGTATTTTTAAAGACAGGGTCAGCCGTACAGAGCTATAAAAGTAAGAAGAAATCAGGGCTGAGCTGCTTTCATGGCATCGCTTTAAAGGTGGAGTGCTTGTTTATGTCGCCATTTTTTTTTCCAAGTTTGACAAAATAATTGACTGTGTTTGCTGTGATGGTTGTGTCTTAGAATGGTTTATATGGTTAAAAACAGAAGATTATAAGCTTTTAAACGGTATATGATACTTGTGATATGGTGCTGTATT
Organism: Gouania willdenowi; assembly: GCF_900634775.1. Taxonomy (NCBI): domain Eukaryota; kingdom Metazoa; phylum Chordata; class Actinopteri; order Blenniiformes; family Gobiesocidae; genus Gouania; species Gouania willdenowi. Next base: position 5,830,965 of record NC_041053.1, read on the forward strand.
TGAGAAGCATTTAAACCCTGAAGACCGTCAATGAGTGAGAACATGCATTTTGACCTGTATTGACCACACACACACACACACACACACACACGCACGCACACGCACGCACACACACCCACACACACGCACGCACACACACGCACACGCGCACACGCACGCGCACGCACATACACACACACACATTGGGTGAGGACACAAGTGTTAGTGCTAGTTAATGTCAACACAGATCTGGGTCTAATCTATCAAATATCATGTAGTCTGTTCCCTGTATTCATTCTTTTTTGCCACCATTAGTTCCTTTGTCAACCACAAACCGTAGATCTTGATTGATTATTTGGATATTGCTCTAAAACATTCTTTCTCAACAAAGGTGTAATTGTATCTTCCACTCCACTGAATAGAACTACTAATTGCACAACCTGTCTCCAACTTGTTCTAATAGTGCTATTAGTACAACCTGTCTCCGTGTTCTTTGTTTTCTTGCTGTCGTCCTGTTTCTCCTTTAGTTCCCCTGCTTTTACTGCTCTGCTCTACCTGGGCTATTTTAGAAAGGGCTGGAAATACAACAATCACAGCACTATTTAAAACTATATGTAGTAAATACTTTAAGTTTAATAAATCAAAGTTACACTCAACCCTGTGGTCAAGAAGGAACATCATTAATGTCTTCTTTATTTACAGTAAAAAGGTGCCTGCATGCAGGTGGAAAGATATTGTTGTCATTCAGTGGTGTTTGTTGTGGGTTGACATGCACTACAGGACTGGTCAGCTGATGTCCTGTAGCCTCATTCATCAAACATTGTGTGGGATTTACACTAAAAGTGTGTCCGTGCACCAAATTATAAAACTGTGTTAAACTGTACACACTATTTCCATTATGAATCACAGTCCACCCTCACATTTGTACAGGTGAATACACTTTATATCCCACTTTTGACACACACATACACACATTCTATCATAAATGCAAAGGAGCTCATGAATGGTTTTTGCATTTCAACAAATTGCTGACCAATGGCATGTTATGCTCTAATATGGCCAGAAAAGCACAATATGCTAGGGGTGTACCTGTTCTATGGATGATATTAGTTAATTTAGAGCAATTCTGTCTGAAATGATTTATTGACTTGAAATCGATTCAGTAACTTTTTAGCAATAATAATAATTCAAACATCCATCCATTTTCAGACCCGCTTGTTCCTGTTTCAAATAAGTAAACAACATTTAAAAGCAATTGTTTTCACATTTTATTAGAATAAAGTCCAACCAACAACAGTTTAAATTAACATGTTACCTTTTCTGCTCTCATTTCAATACTCAACACATTTAAAAAAAAAAATTAATTATGTTTACCTGACTCTTCTGCTTTGTGTTTTCAACATAATAATAATACAATATTAATATAAAAAATGAAGTGAAACCACACATCTGTTCAGGTTAAATGAACAGTGGTTGAATCTGCTACTTTACATTTTATTTTGATGCATGTGCTGCTGCCTAAAGGGCCTGGTGGTCAATGGTCAGTGTTGGGAACGTTACTTTAAAAAAGTAATTAGTTATAGTTACTCACTACTTGTTCCAAAAAGTAACTGCGTTAGTAACTAAATTACTCTATAATAAAAGTAACTCATTACCAAGGAAAGTAACTATTTGCGTTACTGTTAAAAAAAAAAATGTTGCTCTATGTCAAATAATTCATATTTTTTAGATGCGTGTGTCGTTGTGAGGTGCTTCATTAAGGTTGAGTTGCTTAAAATGGATGTGGACAAAGTCTTCACTCCTGGATATAATGAACACTTCACATACACGTTCTTGTCTTTGACCACAATTAATTTAAAGTAGTGTTTGTATCGCCACCTTAAAAATGACAACTTTTCATTAGATTGTTCCACGCTCACCATCTCTGCTGCTTCATCACATCTGTAGAGTGTGTGTGTGTGTGTGTGTGTCTGTGTCTGTGTGTGTCTGTGTCTGCATGGCGCGTGTGCTGGCACACGTGTAAAAACACTGGCTCTGATTGGCTACCATGGAACATGACGCCGCCTTAGCCAATCATTATCGCTCACCTTGTTTTTAACCCACCTCCTCACTACAGCTGAGGAAGAAGCCTGGGATGCTTTCGGATCACAGTTTATTCAATCAATACATGTAACGCACCACATTTAACGTTCAGTAACGATAACGGCGTTGTAACGGCAGAAAAAGTAATTAGTTAGATTACCCGTTACTGTTATCTAATGCCGTTATTTTAAACGTCGTTATTCCAAACACTGTCAATGGTGGACAGAGTGAGCAACTATCTATCTGTGTTAAAGCTAAAGTGTTTCCACACACTGGACCCCAAACGTAGATTGATCCAGTTCTCGGTCGCTGGCTTCTTTGTTTATGTTTGTGAAGTCACAGAGAGCCAATAGAGTCGGCTGTAACAGCTCATCCATATAAAGTCTGCCGTGCCTAAATCCAATGTGTTATTTCCTTATATTGCTACAATCGATTGATTACCTTTTAAAAAGATTTTAGAACAATATATGTGTCATTTGGAAGGACAGCTTCAATCATGTGCTGATGATGCCACTGTGCACTAAGTGTGTCAGATTGTAAATGGTTTGTATGCACATTTTACGATATAGACCTACATTCATTTGTTCTCACTGAAAACCTTATTACAAACATATGTATTTGCATATATGGCTCACTGAAGGAACTCATCTATAACACAGCAGGGGTGAGAGTATTTATGATTATGTTGATCTATAACTGATATGGGCCGAAGTCAAATTTGACCTGCACACATTGTCACACTACGTTTATTTTTGGATTGGATTGGTTTATTGGTCAGAGTCAGAGCATACATGCATACATACATACATACATACATACATACATGCATACATACATACATACATACATACATACATACATACATACATACATACATACATACATACATACATACATACATACATACATACATACATACATACATACATACATACATACATACATACATACATACATACATACATACATACATGCATGCATACATGCATACATACATACATACAGACATGCATACATACATACATACATACATACATGCATGCATACATGCATACATACATACATACATACATACATACATACATACATACATGCATACATACATACATACATACAGACATGCATACATACATACATACATACATACATACATACATACATGCATGCATGCATGCATGCATACATACATACATACATGCATGCATACATACATACATACATACATACATACATACATACATACATACATACATACATACATACATTCATACATACATACATACATACATACATACATACATACATACATACATACATACATACAGACATACATACATACATACATACATACATACATACATTCATACATGCATACATGCATACATGCATACATACATACATACATACATACAGACATGCATACATACATACATGCATACATACATACATACATACATACATACATACATACATACGTACGTACATACATACATACATACATACATACATACATACATACATTCATACATACATACATACATACATACATACATACATACATACATATTCTTGATACTGACATACAGAATAATGTTTCAGGGGAAAAAATAAATTGTAAATAAATGTTTTTATAAAAAAACTTTTTTTTTTATTTTTTAATATTAACACATTCCTACTAAATTTCAATTCCACACACATTCCATAGCTTAACCCCACAGACAGATATGCAACTACTTTTCATGGTTGTGTTGTGAATGGGCTGTTTCCAGTTTAGATCACCTCTGAGGGGATAACGCCCCTCTCTGTCTTTGAACATATTTTGTAAGAATTTTAGTGCCTTTGATATGATAAATAATAGATTTGTATGTTCATAAAAATCAACGTTGTGCACCATTCTTATGGCACGTAAAGTGTCTTACTTTGGTCAACACCCCAATAAATGTTAAGTTTGTAGATCTTTCTTGGTTCACTTGAGGTTCTCAGTTAAATTTGTGGTTTGATTTTATAAATCTCAAACTTTGCACAGAAAGTGTCGAGCACATCTTTCAGGCTCCGTTTTGTGCGTGTGCAACGGTTTTAAATGAGAGCTCTGATGTGTCTTTTCTTCCTCACTTTTTACATTTGTGTTTTTGTATAGGAAGACCTGCAGCAGTTGATACTGATGCCTCTCCCAAATGTTGCTATTCTTGGTCAGGACCCACTAACAGGTACCAGATAACAACCTGATCCTATCAGGGCTGCGTCTCTGTCATGGGAAAGTGATAAAATTTTCTATAGGAGTCCATATCTATATGTATCTGAGATGCGGGGGAAGGCGATGATGTGGATAATGATGACAGTTAATTCTGTGTTTTCAGAAGCTGCTGTGGAAGAACTGAGGAGACTGCTGCTGCTTCTTCTGGGATGTGCGGTGCAGGTGATCACACACTTACATAACTATTCTGAGCTTAAGGGCTCACACTGTGCTAAAAACAGTCCTTTTATTGTGCTAAATGAGTTGTCTTGTCACTCTTATGGATGTATTATAATTTGATTTGTTTTAAAGAACACATATTATACTGCAGAAATCATTAGTACTGAGAAAATGACTTATGATAACTTAGCTCAGTTTCTGGCGTTAAACATCAGCCTACATATCATTTTAACGATTATTTGAAAAGTGCTTCCTCTTTTTAAATGATCCCAGTGGGCTCAATTCTATCTTCAATCAATCTTCTATCCCTGCTTCACCCAGTAATAGCTTTTCTTATTCTTTAGCAATGTTTCTCAAAATGTTTTCACTGATGCATCGCTTATGAAACATTTTATCCATCATGTACCCAAACCTTCTTTTTAGCACAAAGGAAATAGATTTGTATAGATTTGCAATTAGATTTTCAAATACCCATTTCCAATTACAATTCAATTACAATTACAGTGGCTAGAATTTTTCCCATTTTCTATTATTCTATTTTTTTCTATCCCCTGAAAGTCACAATTCAATTGTAATTACAACACCAACAGATTTATGGAATTACAATTACAATTAGGCCATAAAGGCCTACACAACCCTGGGGTGCGTGTGTGTGTGTGTGTGTGTGTGTGTGTGTATGTGTCTGTGTGTGTCCTGTAATGAACTGCTGACCCTTCTCAGTGTGTTTCTGCACACACGCTTTCACACACACACACACACACACACACACACACACACACACACACACACACACACACACACACACACACACACACACACACACACACACACACACACACACACACACACACACACACACACACACATCTAACTTCCTAACCATTGCACGTTGCAGAGTGAGAGGAAGGAGACTTTCATTCAGCACATCCAGTCTCTGGACATTGAGAGTCAGGCAGCCATTGCCAGCTGCATTCAGCAGGTGAGTCCAGCTTTAATCCTGTGAGATTTTAACCCTTAAATGTAAAAGTTCTTCAGTGGTGGCCCCACAGGGAGGAGGATTTGGTCCTGAGGAGACTTCTCTGAAAGGACTTTTGTTCTTAAATGAGGTTTTGCTCTGAATTCCTCCACTTTCTGACTCGTAGGCCGAGAGTTATAGGAAAAGTGAAAATGAGTCACTTGCCATTCTGTCGGCAGCCTCCTGAGGACCTTTGGGTGCCCCTTGCTGCCACTGTAGGATCAATCTTCCACCCCTCCTGTCCACCTCTGCACCTCCACCTCTGTCCACCTATCCTTCTTTTCTTTTCCATCCCATCTAATAAGGCCTGAGTGTCCCCCGTGACACTGTCTCTGCTTCATAAATCATAGAGGTGACAGGTACACAGACACATTTTAGACCTGTCATCATGAATTGTTGGATAAAGGGACATATAACTGAGATGGAAATATAGTTAATAACATTTTTTGTCAGCATTCAAGGATGTTTAATATTCCCAGCCTTGATAGTGTGTCCCTGATGTTTCATTTTGTGTCTGCGTTCTATGAGGCTCATACATCCTGTGGTGGAAACTGAGAAACTGTCCTTCCTGTAGGTGACTCTGGATCCTCGCGTGGTGCTGCCGCTGCAGTGGGAGGAGCTGATGGAGGCTGAAGGTGCTGACTTACAGCTGGTGTTTGCCTCTATGGCCAAGCAGATCCAAAGCTTGCTCGCTCAGAGGGATACACATCTGGAGGTAGGCAACCATTGTTGGAGGAAATAGTCGCTAAGCGTTCTAGCAAGCTGTGGTTACCTAAAGATGAACAATGGTTTGGCACCAACTGAAGAGTATCATACTGTGTATGTGCAATGTTCAGATTAAAAGCAAATTATTGTGTAAATAAGCAATGTTTAGCCAAGAGAGTCCTGGAAAGGAAACACACAACACACAATGTATGCAGAAAAGGTTTTGATTGGAGTCATCTTTTAGGGAACCTATGATCAACAGTGCACTGTGTCTGCATTCTGACTTTTGTCAAAATGTTGGATTAAAAGAAAGTATTCCTTGTTGCCAAAGAAAACTAAAGTAATCTGCCTTGTTGTTGCTGCATCTGGACATACATTTACTCCTCTATCATCCTCCTCACATTCCTCCTCATCATCATGTCCTCAAAAAAATAAAACGGAAGTTGATCTGGTAGCTGGAGAGGTGCCAGGGCACTTCTCGAGCACTGCCGAGGTGCCTTTGAGCAAGGCATCGAACTCCAACACTGCTTCCTTCATTGTAAAACGACTTTGAGTACCCAGAAAATAATAATAATAATAATAATAATAATGTCTTCCGCTTTTCTTCTATTTAAGCCCCCTATGAAATCAATGCTACATCCATATAGAAATGTAGTTTGTAGTTTGATTTCTCTTAAATGTACACACACATAGTACCATTCTATAGCATACTCAAATAACTATGCTACCCATTTTTTTTGGGGGAAATGCAGCAAATATTAAAAAAAAAAAAAAAAAAACTTAAAAGAAGTTTCCCTCTGGAGCACATGGTTCATGACACCTCGATTTTGCCTCTGTCTCTTTAAGAAACTCCAAACTTGTCTGACGCGCCCATGAACACGCCCCCTTCAGTACTCATACAAACACGTATGGATTTTGTTTACTTCTGTTTTCCTGTGCACTGTATTTTGATCCTTTCTACATTTTTACATCGCTACAATACATTAGAATTAGGAATGAAACGATTCACTCAACTCCCAATACGATTCGATTCACGATACTGAGTTCACGATACGATTCGCTCACGATTTATTTTACAAAATGGGACTGTACATGAATGGCTGAAAAATGTTCCTTTATTTAAACAATGCAATTTCACTAAAAAATAAATCTTGAATGAAATAAATAAATGAATAATACAAATGAAGAAGAAGCCTATTAATTTAAATTCTGGTTCTATAGTAAACAATACAAAACTGCATAATCGTTCTTTTTCTTTTTAAAAGTGCAACTTAAATTGTATTTTGTGCCTTAACAATTGGACTTTTGAAAAAAAAAAAACCAGTCTGCATTGTATATGCGTCATATATTTGTTTGGACCAGCAGAGGGCGCTGGTAACACAGTGGTTGGTTGCCATGCAGATATCTTGCAGTGAAGAAGAGATGCTATGCTAGCAGACAGAGCTAATAGAAAAACATGACTTGTACAGATATTCACGTAATATTACAGATATTCTTTTGGTGCTAAAGGGGTAATGAATCATTTATTAACATATTTGAGAGTAGAAGGCAGCCAGAAAGAAAGTATTAGCAGATTACGCCCGCCGCCAACATCTCTGGATAAAAAAAGTACTGCGATTCAATTTTCACAGCATCGATGTGAACCTTGATACCTATGAATCGATTTTTAACTGCCTTACGATTAATCGTTACATCTCTAATTAGAATGATTTTCAAAGTAAGGAATGCTAAAATACGGACGGATATCCCTGTCACCGACACACACACACACACACACACACACACACACACACACACACACACACACACACACACACACACACACACACACACACACACTTTACTGTGGTGCTGCTGCTGGTGCTATACTCCAGAATAGGGATCGCATTGTCTGTGTATTTATTAATCCACTTTCAAATAAGCTCTTGTTTTAAAGCAGTCATCTGAAAAGTGCCTGGAACAAACGTAGCAGATCTTTTTGGAACGAGGACAGCTTCCAAAGATAAACTCCAACCATTGTTGATGAATTGTTTCATCCAAAAGAGGGCTGTTTTCTTTGCATCCAAAAATACATTTTCTCACTGAAGGCATTTTTAAAAGCTAAAGGCAGGCAGCTACTACGATGAGCAGAGTAAACCAATCAACACGCAGTATTCTCTCAGGTGTTTGCTGTGACCGCAACTGATTTGATGGAGCTGGAAGCGGGGGAGGGTTTTATTTACATTTTTATTTTGTTTTTTATTTTATTGCGTACATTAATGAGTACAGACAACATAAGCCATGGGTTTCTTACAGAAGTATTTAAAAAAAGTAAATGAAAAGGTAAACCTGCGGAGGCTGGTGCCATGGGCCGAACTAAGGAAGAGAACATAGGAGGGGGAGGGGCTCTGCTGTGGAGCGGTGGGCGGTAACTGGACGAAAAGTCTGAGGCGTTTCCAGGAGGTGGGGGCGTTCCTAGGAGGACTCAGGCGTAGCTACACCTAAAATGGCTGCCGTCATAGTTTATAAAGATTACTCAAACATACATGAATGAGCCAAGGCAACACTCCAAGCATGTTCTTTAAAGTGGGAATAGCATAGTAACATGATATAAATCTTGAAAAAGTTGATTTTACACAATACCCCCCCTTTAACAGCGACTGTCAGTTGATGGGGCTGGGCTACCTTGACTTCCGCACCTGCCTGAAGTAACTTAATTCTCAATTTGTAACTGAGATTCCAGCATTCAGTGCTTTTCAAAGTTTTAGGGTGTCAAGGATACTTTTTTCATTGTCTTTCTTCTCTTCACTCTTTATTTGTTTTTGTTATTCTGACTCCAGAGAATAATGGAGCTCTGCCGTGAGCGGGAAGCCCACGCAGATCTAACTATGACACCCCTGGGTGCCCACAGTGAGGATCCGCCACAGGGCCTGGCACTCCAGCTGGCAGACAGCAAGGCCAAACTCAGACGTCTTAAACAACAACTGTGAGTGTTTGTACACATGCAATCATATGTGTGTTTTGGTCTCAGACAGAAATCTATGCAGAACCATTATGAAGTCATGGTAAAGGTCAGTGAGGAAAAGTGCAAATGATTGGGTCTCATTTACTGAGAGCTGAGACATTTCTCAGCAGCAGGTTGGAACCAAATCATGTGCTCACTGCTATAATCCCATTTACACAGTGTAGTAAATGTAGACTTTACCATAAAGGTCACTGTCGGCTAATTATAATGTTTAAATATGTTTTTTACAAGCAAATCTGCATTAAACTTTCACTGGGCAAGTTTATTATAGAGGTTTCAAAACCTGAGGAAAACCAGCTTGCCTCAGAAAAACTGTGTAACTATGTTGTGGTGGACATCGTGTTTTTAGGGAAGATAAGGGTGACCAGATATTGGACTACAAACAGGAGATCCAGACAATGGAGGAGCATTTTAAGAAGCTTCTCAAAGAGGTAAGAAGAACTTTTTCCATGGTTAGGTCGTTGTAATGTTCAGCCTTGTAGGCGGTCGGATCATCAGCATCTTTGCTTTGCAGACTTTGTACATTATTTTATAGAAAGTTGATTCACTCACAACACATAAATCTGCTATTTCACAATGGAAGGTTCCACACATAAAAAAACCTCAAGATGAATTCTAGTAAGGAATGATGTTCAGGGCTTCCTCTCACTGAAGCTTGTAAAGGCTTCGACAGAAGTAAACAAAGGATTTATGATGCATTGTCTTTGTGCATACATTACAAACTCATTCAATATCACCAAAATCATTCAGCTGGTTGCTTCTCTTTCTGAGGGATCATCTGTGGTGCTGGTCTTTCTCCACAATCGATTTATTTACAGAAGTGAAAGTAACAAATTACAAGTACTCACATTACTGTAATTCAGTTGCTTTTATGGGTACTTGTAGTCTTTTGAGTATATTTCTAAATCAGTAATATTACTTATATTTAAGAATGCTTTAAAAGAAGTAATTTGTTACATTTCTACAATCAACGTTACTGAGTAAATTATGTTTTTGTTTTAAAATGATCAGCGGACATTATGAAAGCACAAAAAACGAAATGACCAGACAACACGCCAAAACATCATTGAATGGAGGTTATTTTCTCAGTTTTAGAGTTCATAAATGTAGCTATACTTAGAGCCTGAGAACTGTTTCATTTTTAAATGAATTCATTGGTGTTATTTCATTTAAATAATAATAATAATTTCAGTTCCAATTGTGTAAAATTTGGTCTCTTCCTTTTATATTTATTATCTTATATTTTATACATGAGATGTATGCAAGGAAACCATGACAAGATTTATTACCAAAATTAAACGTAGAGTTGAAAGTCACTCGTAACTTTTACTTTGAGTACTATATAATTGAGCTACTTCTTAGGCCGAGCTACCTGGACTCAAACGCCACTCACTTTGTTCTTCTTCTTGTTCTTCTTCTTGTGTACACTAGTTAAAATCACTACTCCTCTGTTATTTGTGAACTCATCAGGCTGAAATGTGGTAATTATAATCTATGGATGTGTACGCATTGATGCTAAAAGAAAAAGAGAAAGAAAGTCGATTTCTCATTTATTTGCAAGTCAAATATTATGACGGTTATTGGTACTGAATCATTGGCACATTCCAATATGTAAATGGGGCCCATTACCTCATATGTGTCACGGGGGCGCCATTTTTCAAATGACTACTCCTCCATTAGTTCTTGTTAGATCAGAATGGAGTTTGGTATGAATACTCTATGAATAATATGATGAGATGCTCGAAGCCCTTTTTTTAAAATAGGACCCGGGGGCCCACCCCCCATTTCCAGTCATTTCAAAATTTATGGGAACATATATTTTGTTTCAAAGGTAATTAAACGTAGATTACGATTATGCCTCGCACAATTTGATTGGCCCCCCCCCCCCCTTTTTTAGGCAATTTCCATTAAAGTTGTTTTCTCATTTATTTGTGATTTAAATATTGCAACAGATGTATGTGCCCCATTTTTCCAATGGCTTCTCCTCCATTAATGCTCGTTGAATTGTAATTTGACATGGATATTCTATGTGTGGATGTCAAGAAGAAAAGGGTGGGGGACGGTGGCCAACCCTCTTTTCCGGTAGTTTCTAAACATACAGTAGTCGTGTAATATATCGTTTCAAAGGCAATTCAACATAGATTACAATTTTATTTTTTTTACTATGTGGAATGGAGTCATTTCACTGAATTCTCGGGAATGTGCTATTTGTTGCGGAGACGTTCCGCGGGCCCGGCTGTAGTTCAGATCAGAATTTGTTACTTGTACTTGACTATTTTATGTATGACATACTTGTACTTGAGTGCAATTTCAATCAAGTAACTAACAGCACTTCTACTTGAGTAGGATATATCAGTATTCTTCACACCTCTGGTAATGCTGTATGTGTGTGTGTACGCGTAGAACCGCTCCCTGCAGGGTGAGGTGAGAGGGATGCGTGTGCTGAGGGATGAGCTGGACTGTGTCCGAGAGAGAGCAGCACGATCCGAGCAGCTTCAAACTGAACTACAGAGCTGTAAACAAAGACTACGCAGCCTGGAGTTCACACGCACTCAGCTAAAGGTACACACGCACACACACATGCACACGCACACGCACACACACACTCTTTTGTTCTAGAAACAAACAAGCTAATAATTCATGTTCTGAGCCCACATCAAATCCACAGATTACTTGAGTTTTTGCTGCATTCAGAAAAATTCTAGGGAGCAAAGAAGAAGCACAGACATTTATAGTGTGACTATACTGAGAAATGTGCTGAAGGCAAACCAGCTTTACAAACCTGCCGACAATACAGGCAAGGTCACATCATTATTCCGTTTTAAACCTTTCTCCGAGTGGCTATTATTCTTTTGAATTTCATGAAACTACTGCTTAATCTTAAAAGCCATATACTGTATATTTTCTCTTGTGGCCCCGAGTGTTTCAATCAAGTGCAGGTATGAACAACTTCAGAGCTCAAAGACACAGAATGAGATTATATTGTGTGGTGTCACTGGGATTTAAAGCCTGAAGCTCTCTGACAAAGAGCTGAAGTACAGCTTCAGTTATGGAAACTTTAATGCCCAAATGAGATTTATTCGAGGGTGGAGAATAAACTGCTCTTAGGCAGAAAAATGAGCTCATATTCTTAGAAAACCCCCTGTAGTGTCCTCAGATCATCACTTAATGAGTCTGTGGTGACAGGTTCACCTTGATGTTGTTTCTGTGACATCTTCATCACTGTCGCTGAGTTTCTGTCTCACTAACACAGGTTCACGATGAATTGTTCTCGGCTTTAAAAAGAGAAATTACTGCTGAATACATTAATGGAAAATCCTCCCTCTAAGATGTATTGGAAAAGTTTTCTGTTTGGTCTGCATTGCTTTTATAGATAATAGATAAAAGATAATGTATAATACTAAAGGTTCAGTGATTTTATTTCCTTTAAAAGTCATTGTAAAGCAGCCAGGAGGAGGAATACCACCTCGTCTGTGAGAGACAGTGTCCACCATTAAGCTCAAGTCGTAAACAGGTGTTGTGGCAAAACCTGTGACATGAAAAAAATGATGGATCCATTGGCTAGAGTCTACTCCTAAGGGGCTTTTTAATCCTTCTTATGCAGTGCATGGCAGATGCTCCAGGGGCAAGTAAACACAGACCTTAATATATATATTTTATTTTATTTATTTATTTTTTCATTTTTTTGAATACTTTAAAACACAATTAAAATTTACAACAGGTAGGCTATCCTTTAAGTTAGGTTAGGGTAAATTAGGTTCAGTTAAATCAAGTTAGGTTAAGTCACTGTTGCAGGTCAGTGTTTGGTCAAACTTTCACTCTATTGTACATACAGGTTGACATACATCCCAGTTGTTACCCGTTTTGTTTATTTGTTGTGTTCCCAACCTTTTTGTCCAACCCTTTTTTGTGTGTTTTTAAATGCAGCTGCGGGAAACCTATATTTTCTGATGCTTTTGCTGTTTCCCTGTTTTGACTTTGGAGTAGTGCAACATTTTTTGTCAGGCTGTTGGTACAAATTCTTGTGCACATACTTTTTTTCTTCTATAAATTGTTACATTTCCCCCCCACATTTCCCCAGATTTTGTCACGCACTCTTGGTGAATGTGTACAAATGATTTTCTCTTTCTTGTTTGGCGCCCCCTGCAGGAGCAGCAGCAGCTGTGTATGGCGTTGCAGGAAACTAAATCTCTTCTGGAGGAACAACTGGGGGATGCTCGGGGACGATGCTCTTTGCTACGAGAACTGGAGAGGGACAATCTTCTTTTACGTCAAAAGCTCATTGACGTGGAGGCGGTGGGTGGAGTTATTGGGTTGATTCATTTAGTATCATTCCCAAATATTTATTGTATTGTCTTAATGTAGAAAGTTCAGTTTGATTGTTCAATAAGAACACTGTGTTGGGCAAGTTACTTGGAAATAAAAATTTGTTAGTGATTAGTTCTCCTCCAAGGAAATAATCCAGTTACTTTACTGATTACTTACTTTCAAATGCAACTAGATATTTTAATTACTTTACTTTATATAACTAAGTTACTTTAAAAAAAAGAATGTGATGCACAAAATATTAAACAGACATTTCAGCCTAATTCTATTCTTTTGGCATGTTCCACATTAAACATTTAATCAAATGAAACAGTCTCTTTTATAATCTTGTTTTATTCTTTTTTTTTCTTTTACTTATTCTGCATGAAGGTCAACACTACAAGAAGTGCAATCTTTTTAATACAGTAATGCATGTTCTGTTGATGCAATTAAATAAATGAATTTATTTTATTGCATAATTGTGACCATCACCAGCCATCCCTAAGGAAGGGTAAAAAACACTTTATTAAAGGGAGAATATAAAAAGAGACGGCAGTGTTTCACCTCAGTGAGGGGGAAGGGAACAAGGCTGAGGGACGGAGTGGAAAAGAATCGACTGTTTTTAAAAAAAAAAATGTAATTAATGTATAACACTATGCACATTGCATCAAACAAACATGAAACTGAATGCAACAGTTTCTGAATTGAAGAACATTGTTGAACATTTAAACTTATTTACTGCACATTTTTTCACCAAATTTTAATAAAATAACAGAACTCTATTCGATTAACTTATATTTCTGACTTCCTCTGTGGCTGCTTGACAATGTTTTTGGCCGGTATTTTTCCTACAATACATCGGACTGATTCGGAGTCTAAATTGAAATTGGCAACATGTTCTTGGGGTTCAAGCCCTGGGGTGGACACCTGGGTCCTTTCTGTGTGGAGTTTGCATGTTCTCCCCGTGCCACTTGGTTTTCCTCCGCGTACTCCGGCTTCCTCCCACAATCCAAAAACATGACTGTAAGGTTGATTGGAGTCTTTAAATTGCCCATAGAAGTGAATGAGAGAGTGAGTGGTTGTCTGTCGTTGTTGCCCTGCGATGGACTGGCGCCCTGTCCAGGGTGTACCCAATGAGAGCCGGAAATTGGCACCCGCAGACCCCCGCGACCCTGATAAACGGGAATTGGCAGGTTTGAAGATGGATGGATGGAACATGTCCTTGATAATATAGCCAGCGACGAGCTTCATCAGTTCAGCAGCATCAACTCCTGTCACTCTTAAATCTATTTTCAACTGTTTAGCACAAGATTTGCCCTTAGAGTTTGGCTCAGTGGAAGTGGATGTTGATCTTAGGCTTTCTCAGTGACTTTTACATTCTTCTACTAGCTTGCTAGGTGTTTACTTAGACTTGAGGTAGAATTATTTGATGTAGTTACAAGTTTTCTTCCTACGCAGAGTGCACATCAGACGCTAATGTTTTTGTCGTCTTTTACGGAGCCAAACTCGAAGTAATGTAGTTTTTTCTAAGTTGCTTGGACATGTTTCTGCATTTTCGTGTGTTGTTTACCAACGATGTTGCACCACTTACGTCATTGGCTTGAGGCTACGGTGGCCGACTGGGTTATAATGCAAAAAAAACTAAACTACAAAAATTACCGGGTTATAATGCAAAATAAAATGCGAGACGCCCAACAAACAGTAACATGATGTTTGATTTAGTAATGCAGTAACGCAGCCTGCATGCTGCAAAATAACTGTAATCTAGTTATTGTTTCTTCAATTATAATTCCTTACTTTACTCAGGAAAAGTAATCAGATTACAGTAACGCGTTACTTCAACGCGTTACTGCCCATCTAACGTAGTAACACGTTACTGCCCATCTAACGCAGTAACGCGTTACTGCCCATCTAAGCCAGGAACGCGTTACTACCCATCTAACGGAGAAGCGCGTTAATGCCCATCTAACGGAGTAACGCGTTACTGCCCATCTAATGGAGTAACGCGTTACTTCCCATCTAACGGAGTAATGCCTTACTGCCCATCTAACGGAGTAACGCGTTACTGCCCATCTAACGGAGTAAAGTGTTACTGCCCATCTAAAGGAGTAACGCGTTACTGCCCATCTAACGGAGTAACGCGTTACTGCCCATCTAACGGAGTAACGCGTTACTGCCCATCTAATGGAGTAATGCGTTACTGCCCATCTAACGGAGTAACGCGTTACTGCCCATCTAACGGAGTAACGCGTTACTGCCCGTCTAACGGAGTAACGCGTTACTGCCCGTCTAACGCAGTAACGCGTTACTGCCCGTCTAACGCAGTAACGCGTTACTGCCCATCTAACGGAGTAACGCGTTACTGCCCATCTAACGCAGTAACACGTTACTGCCCATCACTAGTTTTACATGTTACAAGCTTTGATGAAGGATCTCCTTGCATGTTGTGGATGATATAAATATGCATCACCTGTGTGTTGGGCTGTAGGAGCGTGACACAGAGAGGCAACGTGTTGATGAGCTGCTGGAGATGAACCTGAACCTGGAGACGGATTTGAGGCAAAACTGCAGCAGAAACAATGTTCCACCTACTGGATTTCAAAACCGTTTCCTTCAAACAGAATTCGACTCAGAAGAAGAGCTGAACCAACTCATTGGTTAGAGCCTATTCGCACTTTGTCATATGAAACATTTTAATTAAATGATAAGAGAAACTACATTGAGGTAATGTGAGCCCACAAGCACTCAATCAAGAAAAGATGACTTTTTAAGGATCTATTTCACTCCCATTTTCTCTGCACTATCTGTTTCTCTCTTTCTTTTTTATCGTAGTTTGACTTTATTCCTTTTTTCCCTCTGTCACAGATCAAAAGCCTTTGAGCGTAGAGGTGGGGGAAGCTTCGACTCTGAGGCTGCTCGGAGCCGAGCAGGAGAACGCAGAGCTGAGGAGACGACTGCAGGATCTCCAGGCCCAGCAGGAGGTCAGGGTAGAGACGTAAAAGGTTTAGTCTTGTGTTTGAACTCAAAGTTGCTCCTCTGGTGTTGTTCATGTATACAAATACAAGGTTTGATGATGGGTCAGTTTACATACCTAAAGTTAATGTTAAGATTGTTTCTGATTCGATCTAAATCTAAGTTGTCTTCAAACCATTATTTTTAAAAACTTTTGGGTTCAGCATTGCAAACACAGTTTCATATTACACATTAAAACTGCAAAAGCATCATTCCTGTTACTGTATTTTCTGGGGTGTAGGCCGCTAATATTCATTAAAGTTACATTTACGGCGGGAAGAAGGTAAATAAAAGATACAATAAGGTTTAAAATGTATTATTATTTTCATTATAATTATCATAAAGTTTCCAAATCACCAAATTTGGTTTGTTCAGGAGCATTTGCAGCTCAGTAATGTAATTATAGATAACTTCAACTTAAGAACTGTTTATTAGGTTAGAGTGCCTACATGGTGAAGCTAGTTTGATATAGGAATTTTGACAGATGTTCATCCTAAAATTGTAATTTTTTAACTAAAGTGCTATGAATGCTTTGAATTTTTAAACCTCTTTGGTGGTTGGTTTGGTACGTAAAATAATATATTAATCAATTTGGTCAAAAATATATAAGCTATTGAGCATTTTCAGCCTCAATCACTTTAGATTGCATGATTGCAGTAATTTTGAATGTGGAACTGTATTGTTGAAAAAACTCAAATTCTTACAAAATCCTTAAATTTTCCTCAAATTTTGACTTAACATTTCCCTTAATTAAATTGAAATTGGTCACAAAATCTAGGAAACTTAAAGTGAAGATCTTGTTGTTGGGACTGATATCGTATGAAACCAAGTGATATCGGTTAAGAAATCGGTTAAGAAATCGGTTAAGAAATCTAAGCATTAAGTGACACGTAATGCTTAGATATGGTTGGTTTCTTACATATTTTGTAATTTATGTATACGTAAAAGTCCTGTGATGGACTGGCGCCCTGTCCAGGGTGTACCCCCGCCCAATGAGAGCCGGAGATTGGCACCGGCAAACCCCCGCGACCCTGAAAATGGGAATTAGCGGGTCTGAAAATGGATGGATGGATGGTATACGTAAAAGTGCTATAGGGCACAATAATGTTGAAATTACTGGTTTTTCACCCATGCCTAAGAGGATCGGGCAGATTCTAAAACCAGTAAGTAGTTGTATTCATTTTTAGCTGCTGATATCTACTGTAGCTTTGAAAAAATATGTTTTGGACACCGACTGCAAAAGGAAGTGCTACAAGTTCATCCTTTTGCTTGCCAGTAACTGTCATTCTTTACTAAATTCTTTTAACAGCTGCTCTAACCATCGCTCCTCAATATTTCGTATTTCTCTAGTGTACGTCATTATTCAAAGCCATATTTAGATTGTTGAGACCTTCGACCCAATCCAGCATTGCAGCTCACTGTGAGATGTTGGATTTTGGTCTTTTGACATCTGACAGTATACAAACACAGTCACATGGACTTACAAAGAGCAACTTGGCACAGGACGATCTGAATTTATGTAGATTACCTCCACTGTGTCGATCTCAGCATGTGTAGATGCACAAATTACTGGAACAGCAGGATTCGTCTAAGAAAGTGCTAAAGGTTACATCTTCTTCACTGCAGGCTGAGTCTCCAGATACAAAGAATGAGCTGACCTGCCTGGAGATGGAGCATCAGGACACGGTCAAAGAGGTGAGCAAATAGAGAGAGCAGGTCAGTTGTTTGCAAATGTCTTAAATCAAGCCTGACTACAACCCTACAATGTCTGTGTTTAAAACACTTTCTTTATAGTGGTGTTACAAAGAAGTGAAACATTCATTAACCCTTTACTGTTGTATCTATGTTTAAAAAAAAAGATTGGGTGAAAACTTTGGTAATATTTGAAGTAAAGGCTGATATTACGCTGTCATTACTATGACATGACACCTGTCAATAGCATGAATAAGGTGTCATGAAGGCTGTCATTAAGTGTTGTTTGTTATCCTAACCCTTACCCTAAAACCTAACCCTAACCCCTAACCATACCTGTCAAGTTTTGAATTTTAAAATAAGGGAAATGTTCTGTCGCCCGCTATGAGCCGTCCCACCCGCACAACCAAGCTCCAGTATCCTTTATATTTTAAGACGTGTGTACAAGAAATCTAAAATACCCTGTGTTAACCACTTACTTAATACAATTAGTTAAATATAATCTGGTAGGCTGACCTTTGTTAACATTGAAATGCTGTGAACATTCCTACTAGGGCTGGTGATATGGGAATAAACTCATATCTCAATATTTTTTTCTCAACATGGTGATATATGATATAAATCTAGATAATTTGATTTCAAATGAAGTCTGACCAGAAAGACAATTCTGGGTTAAATTTGCTGATGCAAAATGTCACATAGGCTCATTTATTAACAAACAGCTGCACAATATGTGCCACTTTTGGCTTTTTCTCCTGTAAGGGACAGCACGTGTGAGTGAGTTCTATAATGTGGCTTGTTATGGGGAAGGTCTGGATTAGGACACACTCATTAATCCATCTAACTGAATTTTACATGTTGTTCTGGGAAGTAAAAGCAGTGACTCCTAAAACTAATATTTTGATACAAAATAAGCTATAAAAGCTATGAAAAATACATATATAATATTGTAGTTTTTGATATCACCAAAATAGAAAACTTGATACATCTTGAATCTTGATAAATCGCTCAGCCCTAATGCCTAAATTATAATACAGCCTAAATGAAAACATAAATTGGTATTATGAAGTACATTTGTTTATTTAATATACTTACAGTTTATATACAATTCAATACAAGTCAACATGTTGCATGTTTACTGTTAATTTCACGTCGCTTATACTTCAACATTTTATCTTATAATTTCTCATGCTCACTCATGTGGTTCTCTGGTATTCACTAATGACTTATTAGTGCTTTTAGTCAAATCAATTTTATTTGTATAAAGCAATTTACAACAAAGTCATCTCAATGCGCTTATCAAAATATAAAATTCATTAGAAATAAGAAAGAAAAAACCCAACAAGATCCACATGAACAAGCATTTAGCCATCTAACAAAATCAACATCATAAACACCATTAAAGAAACATAAACAATTATTTAATATAGCCTCCATACTCTCCCAACAAGATATATCTCGTGACACGGCAGCACATCTGTTGTTTGTGTTGGAAACACAGAAACATGGAGAAAATGACAACAACAACAACTTAAAACAGCCTCAGTGAGGAGCATCCACAAAGTCAATCCTTCCTTTTGTTCCATTCACTGTGAAAAGTATGAAACATGTTCTGATCTTACCTTTGCTGAAGCTCTGGTATCTCAGGGGTTGGTCTCCATCTTTTAAAAACTGTCGTTTTTCCTCAAGAAAAAGTTTCTCTATCATCTCTGGCACTGTCATCCTGCCTGTAGTATTATCCCGCCCACTAGCTAGAGAACGTAGCAGCAGCGGTCACATGGTATCTATTCACTAATGTACTGTGAACTTGCGTATAGCATTTAGCATAGGGCGGTTACGTGCAAAGGCAGCTCTCTACACTGCCTTTGTACGTAAATGGTTGTCATCTTGGGGACCTGACTGCACATGTGCAAACACGTATAATGGGAACGGAGGCAGAAGAGCAACGTGCCTTTGGGAGGGGGCGTGGCCTCCTCTGCCTTACAGCGGAGTTAGACTGTGCAGCTGTTCCAGGAAATAGCGCTGTTTAGTAATTTGGGCTATGAAACGCACAAAATACGGACACTTTCAAACTTATAGGTGCTGTAGGCTATTGGAAATGGAAAAATAAATAATTTATAATTATATTATAATGAAAACAAATAATCAAAATATCAATTCACCCTTGGGTAGGCACTGCCTACCTTGCCTACCCTGATGGTACGTCACTGTTAGGAAACCCAACAAGGTAACCAATAGATAGAGGAAGGTTAACTTTTATTAGGTTATTCATTTGAAGCTCAGTAATTTTGATTTACTGAAATTGAACTTAATTTATTGAAATTGTAATTGTAATTTACTTTCAAAGGATAAAAAAATAATTGTAATTTAATTGCAATTGGAAAAAATGCTTGTAACTGTAATCATAATTGAATTGTAATTGAACATGGGTAATTGAAAATGTAATTGAAGCTGAAAAATGTGACTGACCCCAGCCCTGACAGATAATGACAGCCTTATGGATAAAACTTCAAGTAAAGCATTACCACAACTTTTGATATCATTATTTTTTCCCATGATTATTCTTTCAGTGTCACAACTTGAAGAATGAAAATGCTACTTTAAAACAGCGAGTGGAGCAGCTGCTGACCAAACTCCAGCTTCTGGAGGATGATAGGAAGGAGCAGCAGGTGGAGGAGCTCAACAGGGAGATGATGAAGGGAATAAAGCGCTCTGAATCCTACAGAGGAGTTGGTGTAGGAAGAGTGAGGAACACGCAGGAGAGGGAGAAAAGAGAAGTAATTGGGACACAGCGGGAAGCTGGTGTTGGAGAGGAGGTTCTGCTCACTCAGAGAAGAGAAGGTGAGATTGATGAAGTGGTTCAGATCAAAAAGAGAGGAGAGGCAGAAGGAGGACAAAAAGAAAAGGAGAAGCAGGAGAAGAGAAGCCAGACACAGACAGATGAGTCAGCAGTAATAACAAGCTCAGGGACTCAGAAACAACCAGTGGAAGATACACCAGATACCACAGCCGAGGACCTGCCTGTGTGCGCCCTCTCTGCACCTGATGTGGAGCGTCTGACCAAGCAGCTCCAGGAGGCTCAGGAGGAAGCTGACAGACACACAGCTACAGTTCAGGACCTGAGCTCCAGTCTGGAAGAACAGGGCCGCAAAGCACGGGAGGCCGAGCAGAAGGTGGTGCTGCTGGAGGCCCAACTGCACAATGTGAAGAAAACTGCTGAGAGGCTGGAGAAGGCCAACAGGCAGATTGAGGTACGGATGGACGAATGGATGGATGAATGGATGGATGCATTTAACATTAAAACGACAGAATAAAAATGAATAAATATTTCAAGCATATCTAAATTAAATTACATTTATTAGAATGAATAAAAATAAATAAATGACCAAATAAATCAGGGGTGACAAAGTCATTTTAGTTCAGCAGCCAAATGCGGACCAGTTTGAGCTGAAGTGAGCCACAGATTTTAGGTGGAAAAAGAGAGAAAATTCATCAGCACCTCTATTTATTAATGATTTGGGGAACATTTGGTGGAATCATTAGCTGAAAATTTGCCAGTATTTGGAAAAATTTAGAGTTTTTTCAACAATTTCAGATGAAAGATGACTGCCGTCATGTGATATGAAAACTGGAAATCTGAGTTCTGCCAATATTGTGGATTTTAATTATATTTTTGTATTTGGAGGGGCAAAGATACAATCTACAACTTCCTCATTATTACTTTGTCCAGCAGGCTGAATTTGATGCTCTGAAGCAGTGTTTCTCAAATGGGGCACGTATACCCCTAGGATCACGAGATGGCACTACAGGGGGTACGAGAGAGAGAGAGAGAGAGAGAGAGAGAGAGAGAGAGAGAGAGAGAGAGAGAGAGAGAGAGAGAGAGAGAGAGAGAGAGAGGAAAATTAACAAATGAACTGAAATGCAGTTAAAAAAAAGCATCTGTACTCAAACATCATCAAAAACTAATTCTAGAAAAAAATGTCTTTGGAGTCACCAGAAATTCTTGACATCAAAATGAGGTCATGATCCAAAAAAGGATGGGAACTACTGCATTAAATAGTGTTTCATTCCACTTATTTACAAAATGAGATTCTTTATAATGTGTGTTATCACTCATTCATTCCATCATTATGCTAGTTGTTTTTAAAATAGTAGCAAAATGTTCTAGTCAGGCAAAGGGGGGACTTGGATTGAGAAAAAGAAAAAGGGGGGTACTTGTATGGAAGCCCAAAAGAGTCATAATTAAATATTTTTATTTATTTAATTATGACTCTTTTGGGCTTCCATATACTTGAGCCAAAAATGTTTGTGAACTACTACAGGGCCGCATTTGGCCCCCGGGCCTTGAGTTTGACATGTGAACTAAAGCATCTTCACCTCTTACCGTCATGATGTGGTTGACTAAATAAATAGAGTGATCTATAGTAAAGACAGAGTAAATGAATCATTGTCTTTTCTATCAGGTTCTTAAGTCAGACACACTGTCCATGGAGGAGGAGCTGTGCCGCCTTCGGGGCCAAGCAGAGCTCCACAGAATGCAGACTAACATCATCGCCACCCTGGAGGGAGAGCGAGCTGTGCTGGAGAGAGACAGGGACACGCTCCGCAGCACCGTGGACGCCCTGCGCACCGCCCAGCGCAAGGTAGGACGACACGCACACGCACGCACGCACGCACACACACACACACACACACACACGCACGCACGCACGCACACATGCATGATTAAATGACACCCAACATTTCCTCCAGTCATGCACATGCCACTTCATTTTTTAGGCTAAACAAGGAGAGATCATGAAGTAAATGTACAAATTGAAAAGAAAGAACTTTTGTGATGTTTCAGAAAAACAAGTGAACACATCTGCCTGTATGCATCTTTTATCTCACCGTCACTGAAAACTAAAGCAGAGATACTTTAGCAAGAGCAGGCCTCGGCTGCATTAGGAAATAAATGTTTGTTCTGAGTAATATTATTATTAATAGGGGAGGCACAATTGCATATTGGTTAGCACGTCCGCCTCACAGAAAGAACGTCCTGGGTTCAAGCCCTGGGGTGGACATTTGGGTCCTTCCTGTATGGAGTTTGCATGTTCTCCTCGAGTTGCGTGGGCTTCCTCCCACAGTCCAAAAACACAACTGTGTGGTTGATTGAAGTCTCTAGATTGCCCGTAGGTAATATAAAACAGTCAACTCTTCCATTGTCCTACCCTGAGTCCCTATTCCCTGTTCTTTCCCCCCTTCAGCTAGGTGTAACACTACTTAACACTTTTTACATTCTCCCTTTAATAAAGTTTTTCTTGTACCCTTCCTTAAGGAGGGCTTGTGATGGTCACAATTATTCAATGAAATAAATGCATTCATTTAATTGCAATCATAAAACATGTAGTGCTGTGGCAAAAAGATTGCACTACATGTACGTAGTGCAGACAACGTAAAAATAAAAATAAAAAATGAGGGGTTGTTTGTCTGTGTGTGTGTTGCCCTGTGATGGACTGGCACGCTGTCCAGGGTGTACCTACCCCCCTGCCTAATGACCTATGACAGCTGGAGGTAGGCACCAGATGACCCCCACGACCCAGAAAAAAAGAGCAGAAAATGGATGGATGGATGGATAATAACAGAAATGTATTTATTTGAAGAGCACTTTCAATCAAAGTGCTGCACATCAAATACAACATCCATTAAACATATACAAATAATTATGACACGTAACAGTGTATAAATTAGCTCTGCCTCTAAAACACCAATGGAGGGAGCCAGCCTAATTTCAGCAAAAAAAAAAAAAAAAAAATCACACATTCCCCAACAGTCTTTTTACAGACATTTGGGACGATCAGAAGGCCGGTGTCCTGATCACCATGGCTCACATGGAGTGGAGTGGGTGGAGTCTGTGTCTGCCAATAGACAGGGAAGTGATGCTACCATCCAAATAGATAGATAGTTTAGTTTATTTGAGCAATTCACATTCATAATTTTTATAAAGCACAATATATATCATTAGAAATGAAAGCTCAAAAGGAGTAGGCTGAAGCAAGAAAGCGTATAGGCACCTACCTCATATCATACAGAGTTATTGCAAACTACACACATTGATACATACATTATATTGGTGTTTATGACATAGCATTTGTATTTATTCCAAATATTACAGGGGTACCTACAGTTAGAAAAGAGCTATGGTCCAATGTTATTTGCATATTTCTCCAAAACACTTCTCTTATAATGTATTTTGAATATCTGCAGACTAGTAGCACTTTTTAGGTATTGCCCCAGACCTCCACACAATAGATAATATATGGTAGAATTAGAGAACAATACAAGATGAAGAGAGCTTTTTGGTTCAGCAAATATCTACACCTCCCCATTATAGCAACATTTTTGGCAACTTTACAGACACTATTTATCTGTGATCTCCATTGAACAAATTTAATCACCTTTTACTTGTCCCATTTATTAATTTTCCCGAAAATTTCATCCAAATCTGTTCATACCTTTTCAATGCACTGACAGACAGACACAAACGGTGGGTAAAACATGACCTTAGCGCTCTCTGTTTTCATGGTAACACAGCTCAATGTTGACAGGTAGTCAAAGTAATCCTGAGTTTAACATGTTACTGTGACCGGAGCATGTTAGCTGAGCTTGAGCTGCTTGGCGGAGGTCTGTGCTCTCTGAGTGCTTTTCTAGTTATTTCATGTTTTAGATTACTGAGGGTCTTTCACACACACACACACACACACACACACACACACACACACAACACACACACACACACACACACACCACACAACACACCACACACACACACACACACACACACCACACACACACACACACACACACACACACACACACACACACCACACACACACACTTAAACACGCATACTCAAACTAAGGGAGAACCAGGTCAAGGAGGTGTAGCCACAGCTCTTTCAGAGCATTTCCATCTTTGCACACTTAGTGGAAAGGGAAAAAAATATCGCAGTTTTGTGCAGCAGAAAGTATCAGGACATGAGGGAAAATGCAGTGTAAGGACATCTGAGCTGCTGCATCAGCATGAAAAAATATCACAAAAGGGTTTCATGAAAACCTCCCACACATAAAAACCAATACATAATTCTTCTGCTGATCATATAATGGGCTTTGAATCATTATATGTATTTTAATGAGGAGTAAAGCAGTATTTATGGTGGCAGTGGAGCCAGAAGAGTAGCACACATACACTGTAAAACTATGAGCTCCTACCTGAGGCAGTGGTTGAGGTGGGTGAGTGGCCGGTGTTTGAACCATGACACATCCAAAATAAACTTAAAGGCCAGATTATATGATGTGAATGATTAATAAATGAACGTGTCAAATGATAGGAAAGGCCGTTAGGAATAATATTGGGTAACACTTTACTTGAAGTTTTATACATAAGGCTGACATTACGCTGTCATTATTATGACATGACATCAGTCATTAACATGAATAAGGTGTCAGGAAGGCTGTAATTAAGTGTTGTTCATTACCCTAACCCTTCTGTTAACTGTTAACCCTAAACGCTTACTTTGACCATAACCTTACCCAACCCATAACCCTACCTACCTCCACTAGATCCCTCTGCTTAACCCAAAAAATGCCAACATCGCTCCAAAGGTGTCATAATTTAGCGAATAACACTTAATGACTACCTAATGTGGTGTACAGTACATGCTAGTGTGCAATTTTGAACACAGCCAAAGACACAAGAGTTAACCAAACATGAAACAAGAACTGGAATTGAAACTAAACAATGACTTATACAACTAAAAGAGGACCACAAGGGCTAAACAGAAAATAAACCAAACAAATCCTCACGTTACTCTAGGTGATACATGTCAAAGTAAAGTCCACATGGATGGCAGATGCTGAAGAACTGACATCATGCTACCTCCACATGCCTTTTTCCACTGGGCCATTGTTCAGGCCCATCACCTGTTGACAAGGATCAGCTGCGTTTTCATTACCCTTGGAAATGCACAAAATCTAAATAAAAACTGGTAATGGAAACACTTGAATTTCGAAAAAACACTCAAATATTGCTCAAAAGATTTGTCGCTTTCATAAGGAGGAATTTCAGGCGGTTTGATATTGAAATGTGTCGCAAATACAGAAAGTGATGTACATGGTCACATGATGTGAGGTACCTAGTCACATGACCACTGCTCTCCTAGAAAACATGATGCGGTACAGGTAGACAGAAGAGGAGACCGGGACATATTTTAGGATTATAGTTTAAAATGATTAGTGCCATATTAGATGTGAAACAACAAATAAATACAGAGTGTTATAAGGAGGTTCTGAGAGTCCAACTTCCTGCAGCAAAGTCTCGTGGGATGAAATTTCACGGGAGTTACAAGGCTCCTGTCCAAAACAACCTTCAATGGAAACACATTCAAAGTGCAATTATACTTTGTCGACATTTAGAAATACCGCTTTTATTTTGAACAAATCTGAAATGGAAATCCAGTCTATAATGAGCCATGGATTCTTTCACCCGTCCATCAAAATAAGCTTGGTCTTCTTCTGCAATTTGAGTGACAGCAGTTTACTGGTTGGATCATCTTTTTTTCTAGCTGCAGAGTTGAATTTATCATCCCTCCACTTTATGCCTACTTTTTTTTCAATGTGTTTGGAAGTCTGGAAATATTAATTATGACACTAACTACTTGTTACAGCATATTTCACCACTGCCTCTGGAGATCAATATGATGACATATCAGCTCGTCCGTGTCTCTCCAATTGTGTTAGGCAGAGCTTTCATCCCAACCAATGAGCATCTGAGAGCTCATACAGAGTCAAGTCTATGCACTTCCACCAAAGTGTGTGTTCAAGTGTCCTAGTCAAGGTCACTCCTCAATGAAACGGCAGTGTTTAAACAGTAGCAGTCTGTTTTCTCCACTAAGCCTGTTTAAACACTTGTCAAAGTCATGCAACAATTGTTTGTAAGTGTGTGTCTGAAAGTACAAAATGGGTGGATGATAATAATAGCTAGTGTTGTGGTGGTCAAGACCGGTCTTGGTCTCGAGACCGGTCTCGAGACCAAATTTTAAAGGTCTTGGTCTTGTCTCGGTCTCTGAAGCATTTTGACTCGGTCTTGTCTTGGACTCGGGCAGCCCGGACTCGGGATTTTCCGTCAAGACCGTTCGAGACCAGCACTAATTCCTGCTATTTTTAAACATTTTTATAATGTGATAATAACACGGAGAAGAACGGGATAAAACAATCCTTTATTCATTAATTAATCCACCCCGTATAATGACCACAACCTTCCTTAATGTGACTGAGTGACGTGTGTGACACACTCATACGTGTGTGGCTCCGGTGTCAGTTTGGACCGCGGAGCGCAAGGGAGAAATGAACTAATCACCGGTAAAAATCCCAGTAAAACTCCTGAAAACAATCACCAGTAATAAATATTATCTCTCTGGTAAAGACAGTAGCTCTAACAACTGGTAAAATGATAAACTGATGATATTACAGCCTGTGAATGCTGGATAGGGGACGCACTTACTCTGCCTCTGGGTCCTAGTGCCAGCCGAGCGGTGAAGCCTGTTCCGTTTACCGTGTTTACTGAGGTCCGTGTGTGTTTAATAAGTCCGTGTGTGTTTAATAAGTTTGTGTGTGTTTAATAAGTCCGTGTGTGTTTAATAAGTCCGTGTGTGTCCGTGTGAAAGTCTGCATGTTTATGCCTCTGTCCATCCACTCTTTTCATTATATCCATGTCTTTTAAGGCTTTATTACATAATGTCGGCTGTAGTCCGGGCCGCCGCCATCTTGGTTTATGTCGTCACCAGCGCGTCATCGCCGCAGAGTTGCACTCAAATAATATTAAATATTTTTAAAGTGGTGGTTTTTTTGTGACTTTAGACTCCAATTACATGTATGTATATAATATGTTCCCCACAATATAAACAGGTTCAAAATATAATTATTTTTTATAGTTTCTGTTTCCACTGCATCCAGAATAATAATAATAATTATATATATATAATAACTATTGATTAATTTGTTACATGACTTTTCCAGGGTTTGAGTTTGTTTTATTTAGTTTCACATCTACCTGTAGCTCTATGTTTTTTACACTGCTGACAACTTGTTTTTAGTTTTATTTCAGAAAGTTTCACTTTTACAGTTACAGTTGGAAATCTTTGTGAATTGAATATCCAGTTATATTACAGCAACCAAATTAAACTATATCAACTAAGTGAATTAATAAAAATAACCTGTGTAAAGGCTTTTTCAAACTAAAATCTTATCTTGTGAAATCTGTGACCTGTTAAACCTGAACAACTGAAAGAATCAGAATAAAGAATCATTATTTCTTGGCAGAAATGCTTTTAAGCACTTGCTGTACATTCAGCTGACATAAAAATCTTGTTTTCAAATATGTAGAATAATTGTGAATGTATCAGTAGCAGTAGTAGTTTTAATATTTTAGTTAATTTTTTGCAGGCACCTTTTTTTTGTCCGTCAAATGTATTTAAAATAAACTAAAATTAAAGAGAGATGTTATTTAACTGTTGAACCTTGCCATAATTTTATTTATTTATTTATTTTTTTAAATTGAAAAAAAAAATGTTTATGGTCTTGGTCTTGGTCTTGGTCTCGGTTTGTCTCGGTCTTGGTCTTGACTCGGTCTCGGCTCCCGAAAGTCTTGGTCTTGTCTTGGTCTCGGTGCATGCTGGTCTCGGGCAAGTCTTGGTCTCGGATAGTGCGGTCTTGAACACAACACTAATAATAGCTGATAAATAAACTAAAAGTCCAACATAAGCATTTGAAATTACTGCTGGTTCACCTTTGAGAATGTTTCTAGAACAGCCCGGGAGTCACATGTGGCCCTTGATCTAATTTTGTGAGGCAAAAATACACAAAATAACAAAAGTGCACAGAACAATCACATAAATGCACAAAATGACTTTAAAAACACAAAAAATAAATACAGAAACCAAAACAGGAGAATAATATACATAACAGCAACCAAAATACACAAAATGACTGCTGAAAAAATACCAAATAACAGAAAAACACACAAAAGGATAACGAAATACTCAAAATGACTAACAAAATATCTGAAAAATATACAAAATGGTAACCAAAGTACATAAAATTACCCTTGAAAACATGCAAAGTTACAGAAAAACACACTAAAAGATAACAATATACAAAAAATGTCTATGAAAATATTTGAACAACAGTAATAGATACAAAACCCTTTGTTTTTTCCTGTAATAATGCTCAGATTGGTCATTATTCAAAAATGCTAAATGCTAATGTTTTTGTGGCCATCAGATCAGACAATCACATTTTTGTGGCCCCTGCTGTGCCTAGGTTTGTTCTAGAATAAATCATACAAAGTTGTAAGATGAACACCTTAGAAATTCACTTTAACCTTGCGCACAAACAGATCAGACGAGTGAGAAACTGAAAATTTAACCTGAAGAAAACGCAAGTGAGGATGAAGGTGCTGGCCCGCTCTCACTGCATTAGCCTTGCATTAGCTAGCATTGGTATTAGTATTAACATTGGCTAGCATTAGCATTAGTTAGAATTAGCATTAGCTAGCATGGGCTAGCATTAGCATTAATGATAATAATGATAATACATCAATTTTATATAGCGCTTTTTTGGGAACTCGAAGTCACTTTACATAATTAACAAATAACATTAACATTAGCTGGAATTAGCATTACCTAGCATTAATCAAGCAATAGCGTTAACCCAGCATTAGCTAAGCATTAACCCAGCAATAGCTTAATATTAGCAATAAAGTTGAAAAAGGTTGAAATGGGTTGAACGTATTAGCTGGCCATGTGAAAGGTTGAATGGTTTGTCATTTGTTTGCAATGACTTGAAGGTAAAACCTGGAGCAGCTCCACTCTAGCTTAACCAGCTGTCCACTCCTGCTTCCTCACTAATGATCTATCCTACATCTTTGTCAGAGTGACCAGCTGGAGCTCACCACACAGACTCTCAGAGCAGAGGTGGAGCGTCAGGGCCGCAGTTTGGAGACCTCACGCCGCCGCGAGGAAGAGCTGGAGGCAGAGCTCCGCGAGGCCAACCTAGAGACCCAATCCTTGTCCAGGGCGCGTGACCAGGCCATCCTGGAGGCCACGCGGCTGGAGCAGGAGAAGGAGGTGTGTCAGTGTGAGCTGGACGGCCAGCGTAAGGAGGGCAGGCAGAGAGAGAGGGAAGCAGCCAGGCTGAGGCAGCAGCTGGAGAGCACCACCCTGGCTCTGGAGCACAGCAATCAGAGAACAAGGACTCTGGATGCTGAACACAGGTACGTCAACTCCATTACACACACTTAACCATATTAATCACATTACATTCATCAGAGGAAGCTGATGGGCCACAACGTGAACTTATCCAAAAAGTCAAATCGGTAACACTTTCCTTGAAGTTTTATAAATAAGGCTGACATTATGCTGTCATTAACTCACTCAGTGCCATTGACGAGATAACTCATCATTTCAAATACAAAATACCCCCAGCCTGTGAGCCAGATAGCAAAATAATAGGTGACATGTAGGAGGTAGCAGCACACCTTTGGATGAGAGATCATCCATGCTCAGCAGAGCTACGAG
Source organism: Gouania willdenowi (assembly GCF_900634775.1). Lineage (NCBI taxonomy): Eukaryota > Metazoa > Chordata > Actinopteri > Blenniiformes > Gobiesocidae > Gouania > Gouania willdenowi. The sequence goes on from NC_041053.1 coordinate 5,861,785, forward strand.
GGAGAGAAGGAAAGGCGTTTATGAGACAGAAAATGGCGCTACATACAGAGTTGACGTTTCCAGCAGCGCACAGCAGTGCACACTCAACCAGAGCATGTGTGAAACTCATGGAGAGTGTGGCGATGGTGAGATAAAACCATAAAAAAAATGGGGAACGTAGTGACACTCTGCATTACGGGAGGAAGAGGAAGTTGCGTGTGTGCAGACTGACGCAAGAGAAAGTTGGAGGAACGCCAAAATACAGTAAGAAATTCATTCAACTCTGACCCAGATAGATAAATAATAATAATTTGGCCATCAAAAGCCCGATCTCAGTGTTTTTTTTTGTGTTTTGTTTTTGTAAGGAAACACTGTTCAGATGTTAGAGTTGTCACTAAAGCAAAAAAAAAAAAGCTTTAAAGTCACTGACAGGGTTTTTTGAGAAAAAGGCTTTTTTGTCAGCTTTTTGCTCTGAAACTGAAACTGAAGATTTGAAGACTTGCTCTATTCAACGGCTGATTACAAAAGAATGAAACGAGCCAGAAACAAATTCTTTTTTTTTTTGATGAAAGTTGAGACTTCAATCTTTCAAAATCCTTCAAAGTCACTAATAGATTTTTTCAGAGTTTTTTTCAGCTTTTTGTCACAAACTGGTGATTTGTGTGAAACTTGCCTCTATTGAACTGCAGATTATAGAAGAATGAAACAAGCTAGAAACAAATTTTTTTTTTTTGATGAAAGTAGAGGGTTCAATCTTTCATGATTTCAGATAGTCATAGTACAAAATATTCTGTGGGTCTTTAAAATCAGTCAAAATGCTCAAAAACGGCTGGCACTGAGGGGGTAGAAAATCTGAAAAAGGCTGGCACTGAATGAGTTAAGTGTCGTTTGCTAATTAATGAAACCTTTGGAGCTATGTTGGCATTTTTGGGTTAGGTGGCAGGATCTAGTGGGGTTGGGTAGGGTTAGGGGTTAGTGTTATGGCACGTTCACACCAATGCGTCAACTGCATCAGGTGTACATAGACAATATATGGTGGACGCTCGACTAGGTAGCGTTAGAGATCCCGCTGCGCATCCCATGCCTCCTGTGCGGCGCGTTTTGAAGCTTTTCGTGCGGCGGACGCTTTAGACGTGTGTCCGACACCTCCAACGTGGCCGACGCTGGAGTTGGGACTGTTGAACTTTTGGGGCATTTCGCGTCGTGTCGACCAATCAGGAGTGTGGGGGCGCGGCCTGTGGTTCTTGCCCTGGCGTATCCGCGTCGGGGGTGGTTGGTCTGCTGGTTGGGTGCGCCGGGCCCCGTGGGCGCTGTACCGGGGGTGGGTCTTTAGGTTGGGGCGTCTTGGGGCGCGTTCTCCTGCCGTCCGCCCGGGAACTGGCTGCCGTTCGGTGTGGCGCCGCGCTGCCTTTGGCGTGGTCTGGGGGGTGCCGCGGGGTGGGTCTCCGGCCATGCTGCTTGGCGCGTCCCTGGGGTCCGCTGTGCCGCGTGCCCGTCTGCGCCATCTACCCTCTCCGGTGGCCCGCCATGTGGACGGACCGGGCACGCACCAGACAGGCCTCCTAAAATGAACACCTCACTTCACTTCCAGCTGGTCTGGCTCACTCACTTGGTGCACCACACACCCATAGCCAACCCTTGGGGGGCTGAATGGTGGGGCTGAGGGTGGAGGGTGCCGCCGCCTGTGCTACTGAGTAGTGGCGTGGGGGCAGCATTGCCACCTCAAATTGCCCTACCAATCCCTCCAATTTTAATCGCACCTCAACACACCACCCCCCGGAGGGTGCGACTACCACTTCCACCCTCTGGGTCTATTTGGACCACATACACTTATATACACAAAGGTTGCACCTCATATATTTACTAAACAAACACATTCATACAGGGGATAGGGAAGTGCCTCTCTGGCTGTCTGACGGTGTGGCTGTCTGGCTGGGCCCCTGGGGGTGGGTGGGGCGGCGGGGGGACTTTTAGCCATAACTGAGGCGCATCACGCTGGCGTTGTCAAAAAATGGTGACCTGGGGGGTTGGGGCGGTGGCGGAGTGCGCTGGTTCCTCGGCTTCTAGGTGCTTTCTCGGATGTGTATGTGGGGGGCGGTGGCTGCCTCTCGGCTTGGTGTCTTGGAGGCGTCTGGGGGGGCTGTTCGGCCGGGGGGGGGGTTGCCTGGGCTCCCTGGCCCCCGCTCTTTCTGCTATTCTGGCTGCGTCTTTGAGACCGGGGCAGCGCTTGGGTTTACAGTGGCAGTATCTTGCACATACATCAGTCTACGATGCACTAGCATGCCTTGGACTGTGGGATAAAACTTGTAGTGGGTTTAACTTTATACACGTCCCAAATACCTGTTTCAGTTATTACCACTCACTCCTTCCCTCTGCCCACAGCCACCACCATTATAGTTAAGCCTCACGCCTACAACTTCACATCTCACTTTACAGTAATCAACTCCTCCCCACCCTTCCATTTCTCTACCTTGAATCGCTCCTCCCTGCTCTCTTCCCCCTCCACCTCCCCCCACCCCCTCACCTAGGTGTAACACTGCCCTCTCTTTTTATATTCTCCCTTTAATAAAGTGTTTCTTACCCTTCCTTAGGGAGAGCTGGTAGTGGTCACAATTATGCAATAAAATAATGCAATTTATTTAATTGCAATAACAAAAAAATAAAAAATAAAATGCATTGCTGTCTAAAAAATATTGCACTTCTTGTAGTGTTGACCTTTGACAGCATGTGCAGACATGTAAAAAAAAAAAATAAATAAGGAGCGTTCCCCATCCGTAACGTATTCAGAATAATGAGAGAAAAAAACACTAACCAGATGCAGAGACAGATGGAAAGGCGATCTTCTGCTGGAATAGAAATGGCGCCGAGGCGCACATTAAGCCAAGCCACTCTCTATGTAGAGCCGATGAACGAGAGTCCGAGGCGGCGTGTTCAGCAAGGAACGCCAAATTTATTCTCCACTCACCACACTCCAAAGCCCTCTAACATCACAGCGCACACACTGAGTCACACCAAAATACATCCGCCCGGAGACACCGCCTTCTCAACACAATAATGTTTTTCACCACTTCACAGTCACTGGGTGAATTATGAACATAACTGATCGCCACAATATCATCCATTGTATGAACCACTGCTTCCTTCCCAACTTGGTTGGCCGCGCGTCCAGAGCTTCTTTGACGCTGGTGACCAGCGTACTGATTCAATGAGCACAAGCGTCCAACTACGGGCGTGAGGCACAATTTTTACGCCCGAAACACATTTGGTGTGAACGTACCATTAGGGGTTTGCAGGGTTGAGGTCAATTACATTTTTCAGTTACAAATACGTTTTCAATTACCCATGTTCAATTACACTTACAGTGACCTGAACTTTTTCCAATCACAATTCAATTACAATAATTTTTGTCCTCAGAAAGTGAATTACAATTTTGTTCTCAATTACTGAAATTAAATTATAATTATTCACAATTACTGAGCCTGAAATAAATAACCTAATAAAAGCTGTAAAATACACTAAAAAAACAAATATCTATCATCTAATTTATTTCCTATCTACTGTATTGCTTACCTTGTTAGGCTTTTTAATCAATGAAAATATAGGTTTTAATATTTTTGGTGTGGGCTTCTGAGCCTTTTTTGTGTATTTTTTCTACCTGGTAAAATGTGGGAAAGCTTCATATGGAACATATTTTGATATTGTTAACTAAATATGTGTAGAACTGTACTTAGAACTGTAATATGGTTCCCCAGTTTTGCATTAAATTATAAATGACAATTTTTAGAGAATTTTCATGGCAATTACAATTACAAAGTAAATCATCTGAACTCAATTACAGTTTTATTACAAATATGACAGCAACAGATTTTTAAAATTACAATTACAAATATGCCATCATTGTAATTAATTACCAATTACGCAATTACAATTTTAATTGACTCTAACCTTGGGGGTTAGGGTAACGAAGGACACTAAATGACAGCCTTCATGACACCTTATTCATGCTAATGACAGGTGTTGTGTCATAATGACAGTGTAATGTCAGCCTTTATGTATAACACTTTAAGTAAAGTTTTAACGTGAGCTGATTATCAATATTTATTCAACCTGTGTGTGTGTGTGTGTGTGTGTGTGTGTGTGTGTGTGTGTGTGTAGACGTATGTGTCAGCAGTTGTGTGAGTCCAAAGAACAGTGCTCTCAGCTGCAGGACCAGGAGAAAGAGCTCAGCACTCAATTAAGCAGCATGAAGGAAAGCAAACAGCAGCTGGAGGAGCAACACGCACAAGTCCAGGCACAGATCAGCTCACTATCCCAGGTTTGTGTGTGTGTGTGTGTGTGTTCGTAGCCACACTAATGAGAAGTTCACCTAATCTCACTTTTGTAACCAAACCCACTCAGCAGGAGGGACTCTTTTACACTCACATTTAGACGTATTCCTCTGGCATTCTATTTAGATTTTTCCTTTTTTAACATGTTTCTGTGTTGCACTGTTAATTCATTTTGTTAACATAGAAAATAAAGACGCTGCTCACAAATTGAAAGATGAAAAGAAGCCCCAGGAACCCAGCAGGGGGAAAAGAAACAGAGCAAAACACAGTATTACTTTGTATTGATAGGCAGAAGCCAAATGTGAGTATTCAATTAGACACGTCTAAAATAGAAACAAAAAGGTTTAGTGGTGGGAGTACAATAAATTAAATTGCCCGTTCAGTCATTGAGTTAGACGATGCAGCATTTAGGCAGAGTTTCCTTAAAACATGTGCTTATCTAAGTATGCATCATGAGACTGTAAAGACTGACGTAGGCTGTGTTTAAAATCTTATACTAACATACTACTATACACTACACACTCAGTGAGTACATACTGTACTATATAATTGAGCATCGCGTTAGTTCAGGCAGGCACGGAAGTCAAGCTCGCCCAGCCCCATCGGCTTGTTTACAACAATGGCGGTTCATGGAGCCTCACAATAGTTCCAGGATGTGAGCAGTTGACTATTGCAGCTATAGAAGCAATGGAGCTAGAGCAGAGTAGACAGTTTGTGATGCAGTTTAGCACTCTAAGATGTTTAAATAATCATATTGGATATTATTGTTATTATTACCAGCGTATCTAAACCCATTAACGTGTGCATTAAAGCACATTAGTGGATTATTATATATATATATATATATATATATATATATATATATATATATATATATATATACATATATATATATATATATATATATATACTGTATATATATATATAAATTGTAAATCAATGCAATTATTGACGACAAATTACAGAAAATCCCAGTTATGTCTCTCAGAATCAATGGATTTGAATTGCCCGCCAATAACTTCCAGGACCTATTTGAGTCTACATGAATCACTTGACGGTGAAGCTTTTCAAACTTCCATTGTTGTAACTCTCTAGTAAACGGCACTGCTGTTAACAACTGACGAGATGCTTTTGTTTTGCAAAGTAAACGGACATGTGCTTTATTTGTTTATTGGGTTAGGTTGGGGTTAGGGTTAGGATTTGGGTTCGGGTTAGGTTACAATCTCAGTACGGAGGTAAACTCAGTCCGTGACACCGGACCCAGGATGATTTTACATTCTGCTTGCAATGCATCATGGGGCGGTTGAGTGTGACTAGTGTGCCCACAGTGCATTGTTAAAAAATGTCCCGACATATTATACATCCAGATATTTCTCACATACTCAATCTTTCCATACTATCTAATGTGAACTCTACATACTCATACATACTCATTATGACGTCAGTCTTAGTATGAGTATTACGTTAGTATGACATGTACAACACAGCCCATGTCTTTATCTGATGAAACAATGTCCTGTCCAGCAGCTTTAATTATTGGTATACTTTATATTTAAATTATGAAACTTCAAATGGCTACACACGGTGATAGCAAACCAAATCATTTTTTCATTTCCTCAAAACAGATAAACCGATAATTAAATCCCATTTTCTTCCCAGTTACAGTTGCTTACATGGGATTGTTTGGAAGAATGGAATTGTTGACTGAAGTGATTGCCAGCTCTACTGCTGCAGTATTGGATTCAAGCTCACAAAGATAAATTCAGATCCCAGATCTAATCAGAGGCTTTAATTTGGACCTGATAAGTTTAAAAAAAAATGTAATTAACCACCTTTAAATGTTTATTTTCACTGAAACATTGCTCAGACTAATGTGTTCAAGTATCGCAGATAGGATTTCATTAAAGATGCTGCAGATGTGGTGTTTAGATTGTGATGTTTTGTTCTAAAAAATAACAATAAAATACAAAATTTATTAAATCAAATAAGAAAGTGAAGTTTAATAAAATCTTACATAATTCTTGCATTGTAAGAACATGTTTGGGTTGGTAAAAGAGCAGTTAATGGTTAGTAAAATAGGAACGTGAGGATTCCCTATGAAAGTGGTGATTTGAAAATTAGACAATGGCATAAATTAAAGAAAAATAAAGTGTTGCATGTTGAAACTAAAGTATTTCTTAGCTTTTTAAGTAGATTATGTTTCCCTCTAATTAAAATGGACGTGAGAAAATGTAGTAATACATCTGTGTATCAAACTGGTAGTCCTACGGATTATTCAGTAACTTTGAAGTAGCTCATGGTTTCAGAAAGGTTGGTGGCCCCTGCAATACATTGATCACTTGGGAACACTTTATTTGAAGTTTTACACATAAGGCTGACATTACGCTGTCATTATTATGACACTTTTTGCTAGACTGACCTTTCGCTACATGGTGACACCTTTTGAGCTATGTTGGCATTTTTTGGTTAGGTGGAGGGATCTATTGGGGTTAGATAGGGTTAGGGTTAGGGTAACGAAGGGTTAGGGCAGTGGTTCTCAAACATTTTTTCAAGTACCCCCTTTGTCTGACTACAATATTTTGCTTAGATCATAATGATGGAATGAATGAATGATCACAATTTTAAAGAATCTAATTTTGTAAATATAAGTGGAAATAAACAGTATTTAGTGCAGTGGTTCCCAACCGTTTTTGGATTATGACCTAATTTTTATATCTGGCAGGGATACAGTTGTCTTAGATTGTCTGTTGTTTTATTTTTAAAGAAAAATTATAATAATTTTTAAAAAAATTCAAAAATCTTCTTACCTTTTTCATAAATTTCAGGCGACCCCACATAAGGGTCCCAACCACAATGAAACAATGTTTTTCTGAATAGTTTTTTATCATTTCTAGTCATGTCATGCCTGGGGTGGGACCAAGACTGACACTTTATTTGTTCATTTTCCTCTCTCTCTCTCTCTCTCTCTCTACCCCCTGTACCCCCTGTAGTGTCATCATGTACCTCATAAACACTGGGTTAGGATAATGAACAACACTTTTTCCTGCTAATGACAGGTATCATGTCATAATATTGACAGCATAATCTCAGCCTTATGTGTCCCGATCACTTTCTTTCTGTGAAACATCTGCTATCAGACACATTTCTGTCAGACCTCATCTTCCTCTTTCTTTTAGGATTTGTCCAGTGAGCAGAGACGTTCCCATAAACTGACTGCTGAGGTGGAACGTCTGAGTCAGAAGCTTCAAAAAGCGGAGGCTGAGCTAAACTCTGCGACCGACTCTCTCGTCCAGTCTAAGGAGAGAATAGAGCTGCTCTCACAGCACCTGAAGACAAACGGCTTTCCTCTGGAGCTGGATAAAAGCTGGGAAAGTGTAGAGCCAGAATGGTCACGTGTGCATGGAAGGCCTCAGGCTGAGGACAGCCATGAGCTCCCACTGACCCCTGGTTACACCACAGCACAGACAGACACAGACACAGACACAGACACAGGGCTGAGGGAGAGGCTGATTGAACTGAAGAAGGAGGTTGGTGCCACTGAAGTTAATCTAATGATTTGTGTGTGTGCATGTGTGGGTGTTTGAGTGTCATTTTCATGCAATCTGTGGGATTCAGTGCAGACTTCTGTGAGAGGAAGATGATCTATAATACGTTGAAAGTCTTGCCCGAGGGATGTTCAGCGGCAACCAGCTCACAGTCGGCCGCATCCCCGAGTGCAGCACTTTATTTCCAGAACTACTGCTTTATCTCTGCTCATCAGTTTTCAAATGTCACCTCGGCTGCTGTTAATCTTCCTTATCTCCTCTGCTGCTCTCACATAAACTCTCACATCAAGTTGTGAGGGGTGAATCAACCCAGGTCGGTTATCTAGTGTCAGCACAGTCAGGATTTAAAGTTTTACATTAGCTTTGAGGTAATTAGATGCAGTTTGCCTTGGGCTTTATCGCATTTCTCTAATGTATGCCTCGGAAAACTTGTCTGAATGTTGGTTTAATGTGAATGCTTTAAGTTAGTGTCTCCTATAGTGTTAGAAACATCTAACACTATAGGAGGTTCTGTGTTTGCTTGCTTGATTGCTTTTTCTACTTCTTTTGTGTTTGTGTGCTGTTCAGTCTGATATTGTCTATTGTCAGTAAATGAAAATAATGCCAGCTATCCAAACATCCTGAACATTAATAATCTAGGTGTAGATCTATACTAAAAAATTGGTTTTTTTAATGTGCAAATAGTCTTGGCATAACCTTTTCAACTCAAGTTAATATAAAATAAACAGTAAAATAAATAAAACAATATTTTTCCATTCAAAGTGCAAAAACTGTCATAGTTAAAACAGACAAAAAACAGACAAAAAATGGAACACCATTAGACAAAAAAAAAAAAAAAAGAAAACCAACAGACTAAAAATCTAGGTTTTTAGACTATCACTTTATTTTTATTCTGTTTTAAGTCAAACAGGTGACCAAAAAACACACTAACATTGGTCAAAAAATGGACTAACAAAAGACTAAAAAGGGCCATAAATCAGACAAAGAATAGACTAAAGACACACCAAAAATAAACTGTAAAAGACACTAAAAACAGACTAAATACAGACCTATATTAGACTGAACATGGACCAACAACAGACCATCAAAAATGCTGAAAACCAACTGAAAAACACAGGAAATATAGACTAACATTAAGCTAAAAAAAAGATTGTAAAGCAGGTAATTAGTCTAAAATTAAAACCAAATCAAGTCTCCATAGTGACATTCTTCAATAAAATATTCCTATCTGTGCATGAACTTTGCATAACATGGTTTCCTTTTAAACTGGAACAGTCTACATAACTCACATTTAAAATATGGATGTCTTCTTTTTAACAACTTGTACAGTGCCCGTCAGAAGTATGTATTCATATAGTGGGAGGAGCTTAAGAAGAGTTGTCAATTATGGTCAATATAATTATTGTTTTTTGTTGCCATTGTAGTGATTCTGGAGTCATTTTCATATTTTTATTGTTGCTTGGTGTATTTTTCTGTAATATATGTCTTTTGCAGTCATTTTATGTGTTTTTGGAGCCTTTTTGTATAATTTTGTGCATTCCTGTTGTTGTTTTGTGTACTTTTTGTATAAATATTGTTTAGTTTTTTGTTTTACGTCATTATGTTTATTATTGTATCATTCAGTTGTTTTTTTGTGCATTGAAAAAAAAATTTAAATAAACATTTTTAAATGACCAAATTACTCCAAAATAACGATGCACAAACCCAGGGTATTTGGAAGCCGTTGACAAAGTTTGAGGTGGAACAGACACCATGTCATTTGCTCCACAAACACACACACACACACACACACACGCACACACACAGACCTTTTTTGCATTATAGATAGATATTAGCATGTCTACATTTTCTAGTCTTTGGCCATCAACTATTTGTTTCCTTCTAACGTTGAAGTAAAACACATGGCAACGTAAACATTGAGTCACACAATCGCTGCTTCAGGAGTGTGTGTTTCTATCGTAGCTGTTTGAGGTACTCACTGGGAAGCTGTGCTTGCAGTCACACACATCACTGTCTTCTGCTCTTTATTTCTTTTCTCACCACAGAAATAGTCCATTCCAGTCGTAATGCTTTGTTTTCCTACCGTTGCCACGCATTGATATAAACAAGAGGAGAAAACATCAGCTCATGCGATGGAACCAAAACGAGCAAAGTTTGGCTTCTAAAAATGAGGTTCTGAATGCTAAACTGAAGGCAAAGCTATTAGTTGCTGTTAAAACAGCTATGACAACCATTGCCTGGGAGTTAGGTAATAGAAATTAATCTAAATGCACAGATATTGTTACTGCCCCTTAGCTGGCTACTCTGGAGGTGAGAAAACCTTCAAAATATTTTCCTTTATGTAATTTGGAGACATTCAAACAGCCATAACTACTTTAAATATTCTTTGATTTCTATGTGTATGACATCATTGGAAAGCTTAGAAACCACACTTTCGGAATCTGTAAATAACTCAAAACATTCCCTGGCCAACTTGTTCATGGTTTCCACATGATGCGTCACAGATAAATAATATTATTTGTTGATAAACAAATAACTATATATACACCCTGATTGGCCCGTAACTTGGAATAAACTAATTGTTTTAACCCCTCGCAGATTGAGTTTGTCACCCCAACCCTCATCGTTTAAATAAAGGAAAACTGTAGGAGGAGTTACACGTACAACGGAATTAATATAATAAACTACAAAAATTGTGAAAAAAACAAATGTTAATATTGATAATGCTTACAATAAAATCAAAGTGATGATGAGTAAGACTCAGAAGGTGGAAAAAGATAAATGAGCTTCTGTAATGTATTCATGTCAGGCACAGAAGGAATTTCATCTCTACATTTATAGATTCAGAGAAATGTCACGTAAAGTTGATGGAGATCACTTTAAAAGGTCAGCTTGAGATTCTGAGCAGGATCAAATATTGATGTATTTTTTTTCAGAGACGTGTGATATCTAAGTTAGCTGAGCCTCTGTTGCTGTACGTGACTGTGGATGCTCAGCTGCTCTGAAATATTTAACGCTGTATTTCTCACTTCCTCAGAACGCAGTGGGTGTTTCAGCACAGGAAGCTCTGCTGACGCGCTTGTCTCAGTCCCAGGACGAGTGTGAGCACCTTAAGGAGCAGCTGGAAGCGCTGCGGCGAAACTCCATCAGCCTGCAGGACTCGTGCACCCAACTGCAAACACTCAACACTCAGCTGCAGGTCTGTCCTTCCCACTCCAAGGAATTGTGACGAGATGTTCATTCAATGATTTGATTGGGCATATACTTGTTAACATTGACCACACACGGACAACAAATCTATGTATTATACCTAATTGTAAATTTCAGAGTGATGTAGCATTTTTATCACAACCTAGTAATAAACCAGAAGTAGCTTTACCCTCATAGAGAAACATTAGAAAACTAATAACAAAGCTGTAAGAGCTGAAATCAAACGTGTAGCCCTCTAATTACAGTATCTAAATATTAAGTGTCTTGCCCATCAATGCACATTTGCATTGTGCTAGCATTAGCATTGCGCTAACATTAGCGCAATGCTAGCACAATGCTAATGTTAGCGCAATGCTAATGCTAGCACAATGCTAATGCTAGCGCATTAAGGCTAAATGTAAATGCTAACGCTAGGTTCATCAAATTTTTTCAAACTTTTCAACATTTTTCAACCTTTTAAAAATATTCCAAATGTTTCAACTTTTTCAACCTTTTCAACTTTTTCAATCTTCTTCCAACTTTTTCAAACTTTACAAACTTTTTCAAACTTTTCAAACTTTTCAACCTTTTCAAACTTTTTCAACCTTTTCAAACTTTTTCAACCTTTTTTTAACCTTTTTCAACCTTTTTTTTTTTTAACCGTTTTCAATCTTTTTTTTTTTAACCGTTTTCAATCTTTTTTAAACTTTTCAACTAACTTTTCAACTAATGCTTCAGCTGTTTGTTCACTTTCAGCTCATACTGGGAATTTACTTATACTAGTATATAAACTGGTTTTAGCAATTGTTGCTATAAGTTATTACAACGTTAAGGCTATTGCTAGGTTACTGCTATGCTAATGTAGTGCGACGGGGGCCAGCACATGCATCCTCACTTGCATTTCTTCAGGAAATGCAAAAATTCTAGTTGGATTTAAATTACTGACTAAATACATTTTCAGTTTTTTCCCTTACACCACGTGTCAAACTCAAGGCCTGGAGGCCAAATCTGGCCTTTTAGATGCTCCAATGACCAAATAATTCAGTTTTGATATCTCCAAAATAACACACAAATCCAATTAAACCCCACAATATTAGCAGGGCTCACATTTCCCCCATGTGTACATCACAGGATGGCAGTCATTTTTCATCTCAAATTGTGAAAATAACTCTCAATTTTCCAAAATACTGCATATTTCTTGAAAATTTCCCAAATTACATAAAAATTGGTCACAAAATCAAATTAATTGAGAGTGAAAATCCTACCGAGACAGATATCTGTCACTTATTGCTTGGATATATTTGTTGACACAATGCAGTGCAAATTCAAGCACAATAGTGATTCAGTTAATCATTTCCCCGCCTAAAACCTGCAGACCACTTAAGATCAAACTACTTTATATTTGGCCCCTGAAAATGCCCTACACTACTTTTGTTGTTGTTGTTGGGCAGCACTATTTACTAAATATTCTTTGTTTTCCATCAGTGTCTAACAAACTGTCATTGTTATTGTTAGCTACATGCTAGCTTATGCTTTGAATCATTTGTTGCTGGTAGGTTAGAATCTCCCGTCATCCTTGGTGGATGATACAATACTAGCTTTAACATCATACTCAATAGAATAGCTGTTTAGAACAATGATGGCCTTTTATTGCTGTTTTGTAACAACATAGGGTGACACTATTGATTGCTTGATATTTTCTTTTAATGCATCCGTAGGTAGAGCAGGCCTCTCTGAGCTCCCAGCATGCAGGGGTGATGGCGCGCTGCAGTGAGAGCGAGGCTCGCTGCGCTGCCCTGGAGGCTGAGGCGAAGGTGATGCTGTGGGAACGGGAGGAGTTATCTACCAGGAAAGAGGTCCTGAGGCGGGACAACGAGCGGTTGAGGGCGCTGAACCAGAGGCAGGAGGTGGAGCTGGAGGAGCTTCTGGAGAAACACTCCAAACTGAGGAGTAATAACCGCAGCCTGGAGGGGCAGCACCGGGAGCTGGAGGCCAGGTGCTGCCACAGATTACACTTTGGAGTTTTGTGATTCATTCTTGTTGAAACACCCACACCTATGCACTGGTGTCTTTTACATCCTATGTGTGTTTTGTTGTTGTTATTGGCGTGAACATTGCTTTTTTTTACAATCTCTAGGTATAAGGAACTGCTTGATGGTAAAACCCAGGTGGAGGAAAGGGAGCAACAGATGAGATTAGAGAGGGAGAAGATGGACGCAGACGCCCAGAGGATGCTGGAGAGAGAGCGAGAGCTGGAGAGGCTGAGGGAAGACAACGAGAGGTAACAAACCCAGACAGCTTCATCAGCTTCAGCTTTATGAGATCAGATCATGCTGTCACACTGCCCATATTCACCTCAGCACAGGGAGCAGCAGAAAGAAAGCCTGAGTGTAAAGCACAGCGAGCAACACAGGAATCACTTTGAATGGAAATGTGCTCCATAATGCAGGGAATGCATTTTTGCTCCTGATTAAAGGGGAGCTGGGGCTCTGTGCATAGAAATCAAAGGGTAAAAAAGAATCTAAGATCAGTATTTGTGCCACTTCTCTACGTGAAGGAGAATGTATAAAAGGACAGAATTAATGTGCTGGTGTTTATTAATGTCCTCATCCCATCAGAGGACAGTTAGAGGTCCAAAGCATCTGAAGGTCCAATATCTTTGACAGCTTCTTATTATATTGAGCTCATTATAGTCTCATTGACGTTATAGTCTCATTTATTTTATTATTATTGATAAATAATGATGATATACCATAGCCTGCTAATTAGCCATAACCCCCATGTTGGTAGTATTGATACAGAAAGGGACACAGGGTAGGAAAGCTATAGACCAGTGGTCACCAACCTTTCTGTGAGCTACTTCATAGGTACTGTATAGTCTGAAGGGCTACCAGTTAGAAAAGCATTTCTATAATACTACATTTTCACTGTTTCACTTTAATTAGAGGGTAAGATAATAATGAAGCTGGTCGTAAATAAAAAAAAGTATGAGATGTTGAGGTTTCAACATGAAACACTTCATGTATTGTAATTTATGCAATTGTTTAATTTTCATTTCATTTAATAGAAAATTGCTATCAAGAGATTAAAAAAAAAAGAAATGGTTCAATTAATCTATTTTTTAATCTCACCTAAAATAGCTGAGAAATTCCCTCAGCTTGAGGTATTTTCTTTTAAATTACATTATTGTGGCAGCTCAGAAGATTGATATATAACAGTGTCTTTATAAAGTCATTTATTGTTTTTATTATACTTGAACAGATGCAGGCGGAGATATTTACATTCCACTGTATTTGAGTCTATTCCCAAGGGATGCTGCCACCTTTAGTTTTGACCATCAGGGATAAATATTGATGTATACTGATGTCAATTTCTAAATAATAGAAAACACAAATGAAAAAAAAGATCAGGACTCTTTTTTGCTCCATTTACACACAACGAGGCATGTGTTTTTATAAGCCAAAATGAACGAGCTGAGAACTTTGGTAGTTTCACTTCTTGTACTGTAGTCTGTGCATCAGTATTATGGGTACAGTATACTATGGGAACTCCAAATGAGAAAAGCTTAAAAAAAAAAAGCAATTAAAGGAGTTATTTTTTTGTTTGCGTGTTATTTTTTCTCACAATGAATTAATCGTAAATAACGTGTTAAAGTGACAGCCCTAGTCAGTGCATTATGTATTCTGAAAAATTAATAAAAATAATCAGACCTCTGTAGCATTCTGTTAAAAACTCTGACCAGTCCCTGCCATTCGATCAGAGTGGAAAGAACCAATCAGATGCCTCCATGTTTGGTCTTGCACATTCCATCCTCACGTGCACACTCATCATTGCATGCTGAATTGGCTGAGTTGGCTTTGCTTTGCCCAGTTTCACTCGTACCTGTTCAGGGTTGTGTGGGCGTGGCTTTGAACGGAGCACTGATCGGAGGGGGAGGAGCTTAGATGAGGCGCTACTATCAAATCTTGCTAACTCTCCAACATTACCAACTATACCTGTTAGGATACCCATACACACATAGGCACCAACATCAGTGATTTATTAACGGCCATCATTAAAATCAATATTTATATGGATTCGCTTGTATTTGCTGCTCTTTATGGGATCCTTTCAGAGAACTTTAGTTGGACAGAAGTCCCTGCTACTGCTACCGTAACATGTGGTGGATAGCAACACTCTGTCACAGCTAAATAGTCTGAATGCTAAATGTAGTCCGGTCTTCTCAGTCCAAGAACATCTATTTTTTTTAATAATTGGAGTTTATTTTTTACATTTTTTTTATTTGACAGGGACAATGTACCTTAATCAACATTACAGTAAATGTACCAGAGTCAGCCTAATGGCTTTTTTTCATCTGCTGTCCCTGGTCAGCTGTTAAAAGTCACATTAAAAACAAAATCTATCAACATTAGTACAGTAAAAAATGTCACATTCTAAAACAGCATAAAAACATTCCTAAAACTGTATAATTCACCTTACTAAAAATGTATCAACAGTTCAATACATATTTTAAATGTAAAAATAAAATAAAATGCAAGAGAACTCATGACCATCAGGGCTGATGATTGCAGATCTCATTACTCAATAATATATGTGGGTGTATCCCTAATATTTACAGGTAATACATTCTTTATTGAGTTCCCTCTTATATTCTAAGGTGTTTTAATGTGAAGGGGCTTTGTTTGTCTTTTTAGTGTTGCAGAATTGTGTCCAAAAAAGGCTCAACAGTTATTTTTTTCTATAAATATAATTGTGATGTTTATCACAAAAACACTGAAGACGAAAAGGGCTTAATAAATATTTGCCAACACATGTGTAGGAGGGTTGATCACTATGACCAGGGTATTTTAAACATACATTGTCAGTATGAGATGTGTGGGCTGTCTCTAAACCCAGTCACTATGTGCTGTGACCTGTCCAGCTTTCACTCTCTGGAGGCTGAAAAAGCCTCCAACACCCACAGCCCCTGATCTTTAGAAAGCAGTACAGATGAAGAAAGATTTCACACTCACTTTTATATTTTACTGCTTTTCTAGTGTTCAGAATTTTCTTGAATAAAAGACTCTTCATGAGCCCTGCATGAAAATATAATTTCATGCTTTTTTTTTTTACATAATGATGAAGACCCCACAAAAGAAACCTGTAATTATTAAATTTCTATTCCCACACATAAAGATCTTCAAATACACTTCTGAACACGATCCGGAAACCAAAAGTTCAAGACCAGAGCCTTGAACAATTCAAATCTTTGCAAAAATCTGACTTTCATCTTTTTTCTCTGTCAGACATTCACTCTGCTATGACCCCCTGATGGTAAAAACATGGCAGGATTTTTGAGCTGAATAATCGTGACCTCTTACAATGTGCATAACTGCTGAGACTGGGAGCAGGGTCGGGCCAGCTGTGGGGCGTTTCAGATGGGCTACAAAACTGCTTTAGTGGGGGTTTCGGTAGCTTTCCACCAACCAATCAGAAAGGGTTTAAAAAAACGTAATTTCCGCTACTTGACTTCCGTCAAAGTCAAGTAGAAGTAAACCTAATCCTAACCTTTTTTGCTGCTGGTCGGATGAAATACCAATCAAGACCAGACGTTAAGTTACAATTCTGAAGTGAATAAGATTTAATTAAATGAAATTGGGGCTTTTGCCTTTATTTGTCAAATATGTAATTACATATATGAAATGTATCCTCTGCATTTAACCCATCCCTGAGGAGCAGTGGGCAGCCATATTGCTGCGCCTGGGGAGCAGTTAAGGGTTGAGGGACTTGCTCAGCATCCCATAGTGATGGCCCGGGTGAAATTTGAACCAGCAATCCTTTGATTATAAGCCCAGCGTCCTTAACCACTAGGTTTCTGTTTTTGAAGGGGGTCTACCCGCTTACAATCTAAAATGCCCCTTTTTGCTGCTCGTCGGATGATATTGGAGACTGGACGCACTAGGAATCATTTTAAATTTCTTTAAATATCCTGAAGGTTGTGTGGAGAAAAGCCCTAATGTTCCCCAATCTTTCCCACATGGATTTTGCAGTGGTCAAAATATGGTAAAAGGAAAGCTGGAAAAGAGCTGAGCACTGTTCAGTGATTGTCTCTTTTACCCTAAGAGCAGCTCTTTTAATGAAGTGGGTAAAAAATTTATTTCTGTATTTTTCTGAAACCCCACGTTTGGTTTGCACACAAATGTTCACATGACCTGAAGGTCACAGAGTTAGTTGTTACTTCCTTCTGATGCTAAATCATGCTTGTACCTGACACCTTTGTGTATGAAGGTGGGGGCCAATTCATGAAGATGTTCAGATAGACGCAGACACAGAGGTATAGAGACACCGATAGAGATGCAGAGAGAACGCAAAGAGACACAGACATGGAGGAACACAGACGTCTTCCTCTATCCTAGGCTTAGTCATCTAAATTTTGCTTATGAATGAACTTCATTGAAATTATATTACTCTTGTCATCTGTCCTTGGAGCTGTTCAATTACAGATCCAGAAGAAGGTAGAGAAAACCTTACAATTTTGGTGCCGCGACCGAATCTTGAGGTTTTTTTAACTCGTGACCCGGATTGGGAAAACCTTACAAATTTGGTCCTGACATGACCTGGATTGGCAAACTCTGAGGGTTACCTGTCATTTGAGAACAAGATGAAACATTGCAACATTGTCCAGAGGCTTATTGACCTGGAGACGATAGTGTGAAGACTAGAAGCAGAGGAGGTAACTGTTGTGGATTAGAAACAACTGTGCAGCTCATTCGAAGCAATGAGAAGCATGAAGTGAGCTCTTTACAAATTGGCTCAGAAAGAGCTATCTGACCCAAGGACGATTGTGTTCATGATGAGAGGCTAATAGGTGTGAGACCTGCCTGGAACACTCTTGGATCTGAACCAAAGAGAACATCCCATCCTACTGAAAGACTTACAGAAAGACCACAGCGTGCTGACACCAGTAGCGGTTGGCCTTACTTGATGACATGGTAAGGAGCATGTCATCAGGAGGAGGTGGCGGCCAAGTAGTGAACATATACAGATAGATGCAGACACAGAGGTATAGAGACATGGATAGAGATGCAGAGAACAGAAAAACATGGAGAAACTCAGACGTTTTTCTACTTAGACTAGAAAACTTTGCTTTTGAATAAACCTCACTGAAATTATACTACTGTTCAATTAAATATCTGGAAGAAGAGAGAAAAAACCGTATACAGGTTTTAACCAGAAGGTAACGCATTTGAATCCACTGTCATTGCAAACAAGAACTTCTTCTCAATGACTTGCCAAGATGAATAAAGTTAAAATCAAACATACAAATGGGTGATTCCACATCATTTCAACACATTTTCAGGAGATCCCATGCATTTTGATCTAAAAAATATCTTAAATTTCAACAAATTGTTTCATGATTTTTTCAATTGGCACACTGTAAATTTTTGCTACTGCTCTACACAAAAAACGGACGATAGTTTTTGGTTTCGATTTCGTTAACGTGAATTTTATAGGGCCCTAAATATTAATGTATGGTTGTCACAAAATCCCATGGCACTCTCGGACCCCCCCCCCCCCAAAAAAAAAAAAAAAAAAAAGATGAATGTTCAGGTTCATGTGTTTTTACTGTGTTTTTACTGGATTTGCTAACTTAAACAACCTGTGGTAAAACATTTACATTAAGACTGCTTGGGGTGGCTCTTGGACATTGTATATGCCGCGTGTAATTAAAAGAATTCCACCACTTGCCATCAAGAGTGAGATCATGGTGTCTGAAAAACCTTAACTGTGGGTATTGAAACTGCACTCGAGAAAAACTTTGTTAAGGCTGAGGCAAAATCAAACGAAGGATTTGCACGTTTGCAGTAATGCTTGGATTCACTTCAAGATGATTTCTCATCGCTCAAAGAACATACAAAGGCGCTCAGGGAGGCTAATGCAAACTTGTTGGCGAGCACTGCAAGCGCCACTACTAAAGTGTCCAATGGCCATGATCACGAGTTATTCCAGGATCCTGTGAAGTTGGAGGAGTTCCTCGAGAGTCACGACGGGGCTCAAGTTGCTCTGATCAATGATCAATGTAACATAAGCAGTCACATTGTCAGCTACCCCAAAGTTCCCAGACACTGGCGACTACAAGAACTAATGTTTTAGTTCCACACTGCCAGTCATGTGACAAAGTTGAAAACACTGCTGATTGAATGAGTGTCACATGACCGTATGTGCAGAACACTGTAGGAGGACAGATGACAGTGACTGGGGGATGATTGTGTTATGAAATGAACTCAACGTATTGAATTCTATTATAATGATGGAGTTTCTATTATGTAATATTTTAAGTTATGACTTAGTTACCATAAATGTAAAGGTAGAGATTACAATGGTTCAAAATGATAAATTGCATTATAATACAAAAATTAACAATAATTGAGAAAGGTGACTTTTGCAAAGCTACCTAAGAAGGGACTAAAACTGGCACATTTAAATGTCCGTAGTCTTAGAAATAAGGTAATTGACATCTCAAATATTCTGTTAGAGGGTAATTTACATTTACTAGGAACTACTGAGACTCATCTGGATTTTACATTTGAAGACTCCTCATATGTACAAAGGTACAGCATTATATGTACAAGGGTACAGCATATACAGGAAAGACAGAAATGCAAGTGGTGGTGCGAGTTGCTATCTATATAGAGGGGCATGTTCCAGTAAAAATAAGAATAGATTTAACAGTACCGAATATTGAAGCATTATGGCTTGAAGTCCATATTCCACATTTAAAGCTGTTATTGGTTTGCTGTTGTTACCGTCCACCCAATGCAAATTCTGCTTACTTGGATGAATTATATTATATATATATATAAATATTATTCTATGCCATGATAGACAATGTATGTGAATGTCAAAATGAATTCTATATTATGGGAGACCTAAATATACTGTAGATTGGAATTCACTGCAGTGTCCTTCAAGGTACAAACTTCACTCTATTACTGAGGCATGTGGTCTAACACAACTTGTGATGCTGTAGAACTGATGGAACTAAAACATCTACTTTGACCATATATTTACAAACTCTGGTGATCTTTGCACTGCAACTATATCAGTCCCAGTAGGCTGTAGTGATCATAACCTAATAGCAATGGGGAGGAAAACCAGGTATCCTAAATACTATGTTGGGAAGAAATGCCAAAACTACTCCATTACTTCTTGAATGAGGGGGTAATTTTATTACAAAACCATTGGACATAACAAATCACTTAAACAAGTATTGTTGTAATAAAATTGATAAACTAAGAGGTGAACTAAAACAAAAGCAGAAGGTTTAATAAGGAACAATATTATGGTAGAAAATAACTGTAATTCTGGGTGTCCAGATAGAAAAAATAATTTTAGAATGTAAAGAGAAACCGTCTGGTGTTGATAATATTGATTCAAAATGATTGAATCTTGTTATAAAAGAGTGAAAATTGTGCCTTTACTAAAAAAAATGCAAATGTTCCATCTGTGGCCAAGCAGTCTCTTACCTGTCCTGAGCAAAACCATGGAGAAGATTGTGTTTGAACAAAATAAAAAAATATTTTTCTGACAACATTCTAAACAGATTTCCAACATACGTACAGAGCAGTTCACTCGGCTGCTACTGCTATGGCTCAGATGACAAATGAATGGTTGATAGCTTTAGACAATACAAGTTTAACAAGAGCTGTATTGTTGGATTTCAGCTCAGCTTTTGATCTTATAGATCATGATCTTCTGCTAAAAAAAATACATTGTTATGGGTTCAGTCCAGCAGCATGACTGTGGCTTAAGAATTATTTATAAAACAGGAGACAAACTGTCTCCGGGACGATGCCCGGTATGCCAGATGGACAGTCCAACCCTGTATTTATTCTGCGCCAGTGGTTCCCATACTGGGGTACGTGAACCCCTAGGGGTACTTAAACACCTCTCTGGAGGTACCCAGAATCATGCCACGTTATTTTTTTTTTAATGGAAGCTTCTCAGATGTAAAAGCAGTTAGCTGTGGTATGCCACAAGGAAGCTGCCTAGGACCACTCATGTTCTCTATGTACACAAATGACTTGCCACTAGTTTTACGAAAGGCAATAAGAGCAAGGATAATGATGACTTGACTATTTATTCATCACAAAGCACGGTTCAAGAACTTCAAATAGTTTTAATGGAAGAATTAAAATCAGTATTGGAGTGGGTCAGAAATAATAAGCTTGTTCTAAATGTTGGCAAAACACATGGTGTGGAATGAACCCAAATTGATGTAAGCGTTGAGCAGGTGTGAGAGACCAGACTTCTTGGTGTTGATACTGACAACGAACTATCTTGGTCTAAACATATTAGTATAGTAGCGTGTAGAATGGGGAAAGGCCTCTCAATGGTTAGATGTTGTCACGTTATCACCCAGTATGACTGCAGATGTTAGAAAAACACTTGTATTGTCGCAGTTAGACTACTGCTCAGAAATTTGGTCATGTGCTACTGTAACGCATATAAAAGCTCTACAGATGGTCCAAAACAGAGCAACTCCATGCAGATTTTTAATGAAATTGACTAGAATTATAATTACAACTAATCTGCCAAATGTTTTTTTACCAAGAGTTATATTTGAGCTCAAATGTCCATCATTATGAAACCAGACATGTTACGGAGGGCAGATTTAAACTACCTAAAGTGAGAACAAACAATGGAAAAAGTACTGTAATGTATAGAACAATGTCTGGTTGGAACACTTTTCCAAGTGACATTATTAATGCAAACAGTAAATACCAATTTAAAATCTTTTTGAAAAGGCATCTTCTCATATACTAACTTTGTGTTTGTGTGTGCGTGTGAGTGTGTGGGGGTTGTAATAAAAAAATAAATTTTATCACTTTGTGGTGCTATGAAAACTGGTGTAAATATTGTTTAATAAGCAGCATGCTGGATTGACTCCAGGAAGAGTAGCTGTATTTATTACAGCTAATGGAGATCAAAATAAATAGAAATAAAAATACAAACACAAAATACTTGCCTCACGGCACACCCATACCTGTTAGGTTTTGGATTTGAAAATAAGGGAAATTTTCTGGCGCCCACTACCAGCCGTCCCACCTGCCCAACCAAGCTACAGTATCCCTTATATTTTAATATGGATGTACAATAAATCTAAAATACTCACTTATCTACCACTTACTAAATACAATTATGTGATTATAATCTGGTTGGTTGACCTTTATTAACATTAAAATGCTGTGAACATTCCTACTAGGGCTGGTGATATGGACCAAAACTCATATCTCAATATATTTTCTCAAAATGGTGATATATGATATAAATCTAGATAATTTTATTAAATAAAGTCTGACCAGAAAGACAATTCTGGGTTAAATTTGCTGATGCTAAATGCTACACAGGGACATTTATTAACAAACAGCTGCACAATATGTGACACTCATTAATCATCTAACTGAGCTTTACATGTTGTTCTGAGAAGTAAAAGCAGCGACTCCCAAAACTAGTGTTTTGATACATAATAAGCTATTATATATATATATATATATATATATATATATATATATATATATATATATATATATATATGAAATATTATAGTTTTCTATATCGCCAAAATAGAAAACTCGATACATCTTGAATCTCAATATATCGCCCAGCCCTAATTCCAGAATTATAAAACAGCCTAAATAAAAACATAAATGTGTATATGAAGCACATGTGTTTATTTAATATACTTACAATTTATATACAAGTCAACACATTGCATATTTACTGTTAATTTCACATTGCTTGTCTTAGATAGATAGTTAGATATTAACATTTTATTTTCATTACATATTTTCATATAATTTTTCATGCTCACTCATGTGGTTCTCTGGTATTCACTAATGACTTATTAGACACATTTGTTACAGACTACATTCTTAGCAGTTTATATTTGTGGAGCTTGTGATTGGCTGATTTTTCATGGTGACTTGCGTCGTTCCTTCCTCTGTGGTAGACGTTAAAATCTCAGTTATTAATCTAACAGAACGTGTAACTGTGTCACATCCTGATGGTCTTTATGAAGATAAACTCTCTGTCACATTTCACAACGTATTTACACGAGTTCTTAGTTTTTTCGCCGGAATGTCTTCATTCATCATCTCTGTTCTGAGTTGTTTCTGGGTTTTTTGCCGCTGTCGGCACTAATCTCCCCAATCAGGCTATTTTAGGAGGCAGTTCTCGCGAGGCTTGTAATGCCGTTCAGTTTAGTGAGGCATCTTTTAATAATTATTACATTAAAATACGGGATATTTACGGGAAAATAATAATACAGGAAGATGGTGGGAAAGAGGGGTAAAATACGGGAGTTTCCCGGCCAAAACGGGATACTTGACAGGTATGGGCACACCGCTTGGAAACCAGGTGACGCTGTTTAATTAGACAGAAGAGGAGGAGGAGCTGGGGTGGGGGTGGATTACGAGGCGTTTCCAAACAAAGTGTGTGGAAGTAGGCGTGTTGCAGTTGTTTAAATACAGCGCCGTGACTAACTCTGACCAATGGATGCTGTCAGTTGTTAACAGCTACTGTCAGTTGATGGGGCTGGGGTAGCTTGACTTCCATGCCTGCCTGAACTAATGCAATGCTCAAGCGGTACAAAGTGAAATACTTCCCTGCAGCACGAAAATAATGGGGAAATCGTGTTGCCATGCATGAATAATTACATTTCGTCATTTTTTTGACAGTTGCAGGTTGTGTCTGTGTAGACTCGTATTAAATAGCTCATTTTTGACTGTTGTTGCAGATTGCAGGCCCAGCAGAAGGAGTGGTGTGTGTCCCAGGCAGAGCTACTGGCCCAGGGGTCAGTGCTGAGAGTGGAACTAAGTGGGTTCCAGCTGGAGAAAACTCGGTTGGAAGGGGAGCTCAGTACTCTGAGGGAAACCAACCAGAACTTGGACGTAAACAGCGCCCGGCTCACCAGCCAGTACCAGGTAGGAATCCAACCTGCACCTACTGGAGATAGCCACACCTCTCATCATGATATGTATGATATTAGCTTTAGGCTGATATAATCCAACACTAAATTTCCGATATTATTAATATATAAGGGCGACCTTGGCTCAGTAGGAAAATAGGTCATCCAAAAAGAGGGAAGGGTTGGGGGTTCGAATCCCGCTCTATCCAAGTCATTGTCATTGTGTCATTGGGCAAGGCACTTTACCCACATTGTCTAAAAAAAACAGGGCAAGCGTTGACACTCAGCATGTCTGGGATGAGGAGCAAGTTGTGTGTGGGGAGACTGACGGGGGAGAGACTTGGAGAGATGCTAAAATACAGTAAGCAAACCAATTCAACTCTGACCCAGATAGCAAAATAATAGTTATGTTGCCATCAAAAGCCTGGTCTCAATATTGTTTTTGTAGTTTTATTGAAGGAAACCAATGTTGAGGTGTCACTAAAGCCAAAAAAAAAAGAAAATCTTTCAAAGTCACTAATAGATTTTTTCAGACAGTTTTTTTTCAGCTTTTTGTCACAAACTGGTGATTTGTGTGAAACTTGCCTCCATTCAACTGCGGATTATAGAAGAATGAAACAAGCTAGAAACAAAATTATTATTTCTGATGAAAGTAGAGGGTTCAATCTTTCATGATTTCAGATTGTCATAGTACAAAATATTCTGTGGGTCTTTAAAAATCAGTCAGATAGCTCTAAAACAGCAGGCACTGAGGGAGGTAGAAATTCTGAAAATGGCTGGCATTGAATGAGTTAAGGTGATTTGACCCATTGATGTATTCCACAAATAAACATGATCTGTGCAAAAATAAGAATACCTTTTTAACTTAAGTAATGGAAAAAATGCCATATAACATTTTGATATGTTGTCTTAAACAACCGATGTCACTGCCTCAGTCTTTGTCCAGACTAATTATCCAAGCAGTTAAACGGTTGTAAAAACTCCTCAACAAAAAAGATGTCTTTAATGATGTTTACTGTAATAATACAGAATAAAAATAACTTTTCATTTTGTGCAACAGACATCGCATATAGCATTTGTTATATGTTAACAAGCCTTTTCTCGTATGTCAGACAACATCCAGGAATATTTTTCAGAACTTCTGGTTTTGACAGAAAATGAACCGTATTCCAACAACAGTAAACACTGTAACAACATAAACAAAGTAAATTCAGTAACACAAAGCTTGAGGCAAAACAACAGCACATACTGTATTGGTTTTTAGTTTATGCAAAATCAATACAGATGTCGAGCGATATTACCTTCTATGGTAAATATCGACCAATAATATCAATGGGCTGATATCACCCATCTCCCCAAAAAAACAAACAAAGTGCCTTAAGCTCAATGCATCAGGTCCTTGCTATTCAAGCTGCCCATTAGACATTTACATGCAAAACAGGCTCTAGTGCTTCACCATGGAGACACTCAGATACATGACCCTCTCGAATAAAAACACATTTATCTCAAGCATTATTGGACAATTAAACAAAATTTATTAGAAATTCATAACGGGTTGAAGAGGGTGATTTACATAGTTGCGGTCAGAAAAGGACAGGGATCGTATCCCCGTAGAGGAACTGAGCTCATCTGCGGAATCTGACACTCGTCCAATTTCTGCTGAACACGTCAGGGCAAAGTGATATATGGTTCCAAACAGTGAATGAATACCAAGCAGGTGATGAGGACAGACAATATCTTTTGCTTTTCAGAGTAACGTTTATACTTAACTGTAAATGTTCAAATAAAAGAAAGGGTGTTTGATGAATCAAATCAGGGTATACTGATTTGATTAAAAGGAAATATATAGAGGTTTGTGTGGTTCATTTAGCTAATTAATTAACTTTCAACCTTTGTTTGTCTAATAATGGGGTCACCAACACGGTGCTCGTGGCCACCAGGTAGCCCACATGGACCCTGTGAGGGGCCTTCAGGAGCTCTAGTCACCTACCAGTGAACACCATTTAAACTCACAAAGAGGAACACAAATAAAAGATGTAGTTATTACTTAGTAGTATGATGATGTTTTAGTATTAAAATAACCATCTTTAAATTCACTGAAACGTTGCGACAAATGTTTTCAAGTGCTGCATATCTGATGTATAGGTTGTGGTATGTTATGGCATATATATATATAACATTTAGATTTAACATTAGATTTATCATGTAACATTTAGATATAAGATTAAGCATTTAGATATGATATATAACATTCAGATTTAGATTTAAATGTTTATATTTAACATATAATATTTACATTTTGATTTAGATTTCGATTTAATATTTCGATTTAATATTTAGATTTCGATTTAATATTTAGATTTAGATTTAATATTTAGATTTCGATTTAATATTTAGATTTCGATTTAATATTTAGATATGATATATAACATTTAGATTTTCCAAACATAATCAGTGAAAATATTCTCTTAATAATTAGAAGAGGATCAGCCCAAATTCAACAGTTTTTGTCTGATTGTCTACAGATGACCACTGTCTGCTGTTGTATGTTTCTTTTGGTTTTAATTTCTATTTTGTCTTGAGGTGCTAACATGTTAACTATAGCAGATGATTACAGAGCACTACATTAAAAATAGGTATTTAATCATTAAAGCCCTTGATATTAGTTCATGATATCTAAGTGGCTAAAATAAGTATGGGCACTCTTCACAGCTTTTATACTATAAACAAGTAATAGTTTGCTGCAAGCGCAAACACTTTTGTATTCAAAATAAGGTTTCATGAAGATAATTGCTTTACTTTATAGTTTTTTCATTGTGAATATGTTAAAACTTGATATATGTTCCATGATATAAATAAAGAAATGAATAATTGGCATCACTGATTCTTAATTGTATGCCAAAGACTAACTAAAAAAGTAATGATTAGTTTTCCAAGTTACATGAGGGGATTAAAGAGGACCTCTGCCTTAGTGCGACAACATTAACCTTACAGAGCCTCAGTGGGTGACAACTTTTAAAGTTTTCACGTTGGAAATGGAAAGCTTCAGCAACTAATTGATCCCAGCCAAAATAGATGTGATAAATTAACTTTAACTCCCTAATTAGCCACTTTAAAAGTTTACGATTGGTGAAGTTCTCACCTTTGAACAGCTTTATGTGGGGAAGAATGAGCTAACAAGCTGTTTGTTTATATTTCTGACCCGGCGTCGGCCTTTTTGTCTCACACTTGGAAAGAAATTGAATTCCACACGTATTATTTTAAATGGCAAATTGGTGGAGTAATGAGTGGCTCGTGCTGAATGCTAACTCTTATAAACACAGACAGAAAAGCCGCTCCATATACCGCCTTAAAGAGTCTCATTTGTTACTAAGGTCAATGTTTCTGTGACTAGTTTTTCTTATTCTATAGTGCACTTTGGTGCTGTGATCTGTCTCCCATAGTGATTTTCAGAAACCTGGGTTCTTATTTATGTGTTAATAAAGTACATTACATAATGCTACACAACTCCTTGACTTTGTACAGGGATTAAGCCACCTATTGTGTGACTTTTTAATTTTTTGTATTTTCCTGTAACAGAAAAAAAATATCTGTGTGTGTGTGTGTGTGTGTGTCTGTGTGTGTGTGTGTGTGTGTGTGTGTGTGTGTGTGTGTGTGTGTGGCCGCTAGTATAACGTCCTACCTCTGCCATGTCTTCTTCACAACATAAGAAGCGCACGTTGCACGCTGCGCATGCGTAGAGAAACTGATAAACCATCTCATGAGTTTTCCACACCGTGGTTATCGACCGCGGCGGTTACGACGGTAATTAAAACATAAACGGTAACCGTTGGAAATTTTACCGTGGTACACCATGATTCCGGTAACCGTTCCATCCCCAGTGGGTATGGTGAAGACCACTATGCAAGTGTTAGGAAGTATTCTGATAATAATAATATAACAATCATGTAAATATCAATAACTTGGTATAAAAAATAAGGCCATATAAGGGGGCACCAAAAGAAAATGTGACCTAGGGCGCCAAAGAGGCTAGAGCTGGTACTGGGTTGAAGTACTTTCTGACTCTGTGTCTGTGAAAAGCGCTATACAAATAAAGTTTACTTACTTATGAGATGTTGGATATCTGTCCAATACGATACACACCTGTTCTCTATGAAATGTTTGAATGACTGAATTCACAGTGGTTCTGCCAACATTTGGCTGCACCCTCTGACCAGCCTCAGCTACTGTGAGGCCGTGATTGACAACATGGTCCACAACTGTAGCCCTCATTTCATTAGGAATCAAACTAATACCTAAAAAAAGTTGAAAAAACCAAAACAAAACACTACCCTTCATAAAACTATCGTATATAATTTTACCCAGTTTTTTCCACATCAGATCTTTTCAACAACTTCAGACAAAACCATAGATATTATAATTCTGTATTTTATTACAGCCTTGACTGGGTCAATAACTGATAGAGAAAAAAAAATCCTACTCTTTGAGCTTAGGTAACACAACGGTACCCTTCATAAAATGTCATATATATACAGTGGGGGCAAAAAAGTATTTAGTCAGCTCATGCTGCCATGTTTTCCTATTTGTTTTAATATGGTGATGGTCTTATTAATGGGTGAGACTAAAAATAAATCATCTTTAGCACAAAAAGTAATGAAATGTGTTCATGTATTAGATTTTGTTGTTTATTTCCTTTTTAAATGATGCCACATTTTAAAGGTGATGAGCAGCAGCGCTGAGTATGTGGGTGACAGTGACACCCATAAAAACTGCCAAATCTTCTTACCTCTACTTTTTACACTTGTGTTGAGGTTTTATATAAAATCCTCTGAGATTTTTCCAACATTCAATGTTTATTGTCTAATGTTACAGAGAAATTCCCCTTTTTCTGACATCACTGTACCGTTATATTAATAATCTAGTAGGAATTATACCACTCTTTCATAAAGACTGCCTTTTTCATCTCCTTTAATTTACTGTAAGAGCTCACACTCGTCTTCTACTAACAAATCAACATTAATCCAAAATAAGTGGGATTTTATGAAATTGTTACATTTGAAGGAGAAAAGAAATAAAACTACTGTACATAATGTTGTAGACATACACATGTACAATCATACAAAGCATTCCTAGGTGAATGAAATATGTTGACTGAAACATAATGAGGCTAAAAATGTCTTGAACCACAGAGTCTGTTTTATGTCAGGTATAATCTGATAATATGTCTGCATATCATAAGATATGGGTTTTAGATGATTTAAAGTTGATCAAGGCATATTATTGCATTGGTAACTTACATGCAGTGTTGGGTAAGTTACTTTGTTACAAAAAACTAGTTATTTTCACATTCAGTGCAAATGAAGTCTGTAAGATACATGTAAAATAAATACATGTTTAAAGATAATTGAGGATATTTTTCTGCCTCAGCCTGTTTTGTGTGTTTTTGTTATTTTATGTCTTAATAGTCATTTTGTGTTTGAGTTGTTTATTCTGCGATCTTAGTCGTTTTGTGTTTTGTTGTTTTTATTTACATTATTTATCATGAAATAAGCTAAAACTAAAAGACACTTAAAGAAGTTTGTCCAAAAGTTCAAAAAGGACAAATTCAAAGCTGGGAAGCGGAGCTGCATCCCACAGCAGATACCACAGCAGCAGGATGATGAGCACTATAGGGAGACATTGAAAACAAAGAAATATTCAGTCAGGACATAATCTCGTTTCCAGACTTGTCAATTATATCTTCAGACTCATCAGGGTTTGGTTGTGGTCAGACCATCATAAATCAAAAGAGTTGGAACTGGGAAACTATATCGTCGTTCCCTTCATTTTCCACTGGTTCAAACCCAAATGTATCTTCAACAGACTTGAATGACTCTTTCCTTGAAGCGCTGGAATATTGTTGTCATCACCCCGATGCCATAAAAACAACATTCCACCGCAATTCAGCTGTCCTGAGCAGCAGCGAGGAGTTCACAATCAGGTACAAAGAAGAGGAACTGCTCGGTGAAGGTGGATTTTCACAGGTTTATGCTGGAGAACGTCGTTCCACTTCTACACCTGTGGCCATTAAACATATCCTCAAGAAGGACGTGGAGTATGTGAAAGTGAACTGTCAGGGTAATGTTTATGATGAGATCTTGGAGGTGTTCCTCATGGAGCAGGCGGCCGGTCGTCTCTGCGACGGCAGCTTTGATAAACCCGCCGGGATTGGCCTCATGGACACCTTTCACCTGGACACGGAGGTGATTATCGTCATGGAACGACCACCGGACACAGTGGACGGGCACGATTACTTTTTTGAAGTACAATATATGCCAGAGGACCAGATCAAGGTCATCTTCAAACAGATCATCAACGCCACATTGCTAATGCACAAAAATGGCGTCTTCCACCGGGACTTGAAGCTGGATAACATCCTGGTTAAAAGGAACAAAGGAACTCCTGAGATCAGAGTCATCAACTTCGGCTGTGGGGATTTCGTAGAAAACGAGCCCTTCAGGAAGTTCAATGGAACTCCAGCATATGCACCACCAGAAGTTTATCGTGAGGAAACTTACATGGCTGAGGCTACGACGGTATGGCAAATCGGAGCCATGCTGTATATTTATTGTACCAGGGACCGTTTTCAAACAACGGTGTACATGGAAGAAGACAACGAGGTGCTGGAATATGTATCGATGGAATGCAATGACTTCTTGAGCCAGTGTCTGGCCTTGGACCCAAATCAACGTCCAACCTTAGAGGATCTACTTCTACATCCCTGGCTGGAGTTAACTGGTCCCCACTCGAATGACTCTTTCCTTGAAGTGCTGGAATATTCTTGTCATCACCCTGATGCCATAAAAACAACATTCCACCGCAATTCAGCTGTCCTGAACAGCAGCGAGGAGTTCACAAGCAGGTACAAAGAAGAGGAACTGCTCTGTAAAGGTGGATTTTCACAGGTTTATGCTGGAGAACATCGTTCCACTTCTACCCCTGTGGCCATTAAACATATCCTCAAGAAGGACGTGCAGTATGTGAAAGTGAACTGATTATGTGCTGGAAGATGTATCGAAGGAATGCAATGACTTCTTGAGCCAGTGCCTGGCCTTGGACCCAAAGCAACATCCAACCTTAGAAGATCTACTTCTACATCCCTGGCTGGAGTGAACTGGCCCCCACGAACCTAAAAGTTGTTGACAACATGGCGGACACTGCGGGTGCACCGTAGACTCATTAGTCTGTTGTTTGTAGTCATGCACAGAGAAAACAAGCCGACTGGAACAGAGAACGAGCAAACACTGCACTCAGTGCGTGCTTGTCTGGATATAAAGCGGTGGATTGAGCGGTTGTTGTTCCAATCTGCTCCCCCCTCCCCGACAAAATCGGCGTCCACCGGCAGCCGGGAGTGTGCATGCATTCAGCGTTCAGCAAAGGCGAAATAAAGTTATTCTAATACCATAATCTACGTTACTGGACTTTTAAATGCTTTTCATCCTTATGTATCATTTGATTCTATCCTACCTGTGTCTAACTTAGTGATTTACAACTGACAGCAAGTCTATCCCTCCATGTTAAAGTGTAAAGCACATGTATTCAGTGTTGTATCATATATCATGTAGAACATCATAAATAATAACACTGCTTAATTTGAGATACTTTACTTTCTCATTCTTTAAGTAACAGGAGGTGTGGAACATTTCAAGCTGCATTTTGGATTTCATCAGTTCATGTTTTGGTACTGCAGCAAAAATGAAGCAGAAAGCGGCCGCCGGCCTGATTTTATCATTAATTTACAAAAATAAACGATGTGTCATTCCAATTTTTGGTAGTCAACATTAAAAATGATGTTACTAATAGTTTTTGCAATATTGTATATGTTCCACACATTGTGGTTGGTGTGAATCTGGAGACGTTCTATATATTTAATTAGTCATAAGTATTTAAATTAAAAAGAATACTTGATGAGTCAAACCACCACTAGAAGGAACTTTAAATGTATCTCTTTTTTGTAGCAAAGGTACATTGTTCACTTAAGTCTTCAAGGTGCAGCTATTTCAGTTCAGTTATTTACTTGTTTGTGTTCTGTTTGTTTATGTGAAATATTTTTGTAAAACCCTTTTATCAAAGTGAGAAAAAATGCTAATTTTGCTCATGTTTTCTCCTTTATACATGTGTAAAGTGTCTTTGTCGGTATTAGGGATGTAACGGTGCGAAAATTTCACACCACGGTTATAGTGACCAAAATGATCACGGTTATTGGTATACCGCTGTATTTTTAAAATGTCTTCAAAATGTTGAAAAAACACTGATAAATTGAAATAATTTCACCAAAATGTATATTTAAATAGATTTGTTATATATTAAAGTCTTTACAATAACAACCTGAACAAAACACTGCAAAGTATAAAAACTGTGCAAGATAACCATTAAATACAGTAAATAAAGACTTATCAAAACTGTGCAACATTAAGAATAGTCACATCAAAAATGCAACATTTACAATAACCACAGTTAAAAAATTGTTTTTTTAAAAAATAAATAAATAAATAAATAAAATAAAAAAACAGATCCAAAAAGTGTAGGTGTAATTTCACATTAAGTAAACTTGAATAAGTTTATACCACTACTACCTTTATTTTTTTTTAATGAAATACAGCAAGAAAGTGTCAGACACTCAGTGAAGTCACTGACGGTGAAAAAAAAAAAGAAAAAACATCTCCGACAGGCAGAGACATAACGTTTTCTACCAAACGCCACGTCTGAACGAACCCACGGTTCTGGTTATTAAGTATTAAGTACAAAGTGTGTGTGTGTGTGTGTGTGTGTGTGTGTGTGTGTGTGTGTGTGTGTGTGTGTGTGTGTGTGTGTGTGTGTGTGTGTCACAGCTTAATTAAAGACAAGCCTGTAGTGGGCACGTTAAGGTTCAGTCATCCTATAGACAGTGACAGTGTTGATGGTGTTTTTTCCAATTAAAGTAAAACGTTATTAAGTGATAAAAAAGGCAGCCTGTAGTGCAGGCGAGTGTGTGGGTGGATGAATCTCCTGCTTCGCTGAGCTTGAGGAGTGTCGGCAGCACCTGCGGGAATGGCACACAAATCTGTTTCCTGCTCTGTGGAGAGACTCTGGTATCAAACCGCGGTGGCACCTTGTGATGAAAAAAGATGCTTCATGAGCTTTTGTTTTGTCTTACAATGGCTGCCATGGTGCACTTGTTTTTGATTCCCCATATTGCAGGTGTCAGTGCCAGCATGCAGACACTCCACAAATGGGTTGAGTAGCACTGTGTCTTTGGCTCATTATAAGTTTTTAAATGTGCCACAGAAGTTTGACACGTATTTTATGGTTAGATGTTAACGCCTACTTTTTTATTTATTTATTTTTATTTATTCAGTTCATTTCCGACATGGTTGCATTCACAGAAATTCATTTGACATTCAGAGCAAATTCACATCATTGTTTTTTTTTTTTTTTTTTTTTTTTTTTTTTTTTTTTTTTTTTTTTTTTTCATGCCGGAAAGGGCGACGGAAAAAAGCATTATGCTTATCTAGATCCGTCCCCTAATTTGAACACAGATAATTTTACATCCAACCTCGTTTCTTCCCTTTTTTTTTTTTTTTTTTTTTTTTTTTTGTGATGTGTTCTTGTCTGCAGTCATTGTTCCTGTTGTTACTCCTCATCACAGTCTTTTTCCCCCGTGTTTCCACGAGCTTTCTTTTCCAGTCGTTGTTTACGTTCCTCCAACTCTCCAAACGTGAAGTTCTTCTTCTCTCTGAGAACCTTCGTATCCTCTGAGAGTCGCCTCAGCTTACGATCCATCAGAAAGGCACATGCACAGACACATACCCCCATCATCAGCAGGCCAAAGATCATGACTCCTAGCAAATAGATGTCCTCCACATCCTCCACTTTCAGCTGGGAGAGACAGAGCATCTGGCTTCTCCCTCGTGCGTCCACGACATATCCACAGTGTGTGTGTGTTGATTGATCCACTTTATGTGGATAATTTTTATTTACATGTTGAGCTTTTATTCTGAATTTGTATATTGTATTTTTAATTTGGAAGTCATCCTTGAGATTTGTTTTTGTTACTGTTTTCAGCCAAAAAACTGCATGTTACAGTAAAACACATGGCTATTTAAGCAGCTATTGTTATTGTGAGTCCGTCTCAGGGTCTGTGTTTATCTCAGTAGCAGCAGCAGCAGTCGTTCAAACTCTCACCGCAGTGTTAAGTTTCTAAGTCACTTTCTTCTCCTCCTCTGCTCTTCTAACTACAGGAATAGTGCATTTAAGGTGATAATTATTTGTTTTGTCCAATCGCTGCGTCGCATTGTGTCAAACACATCAGATCAGCGATACAAGGCGATATAGCAGATACTAAAAATGTGTTTGCTCCCAGGTGCTACATCATGGCTGCCCACTGCTCCTCAGGGAGAAGTTAAATGCAGAGAATACATTTTGCATATGTAGCTTTACGTATATGACAATGAAGTATAATATATATTCCTTTTTACTAGAACGACAGGTTACACAGAAGTGCCTTAACTCATATTACTGCGCCGAACCACAACATGCACTGGAAACCACTTGAGCGGAGTACACCTCCGCATGAACAAATAGTGCTTACCAGTGTTGGGCGGTAACGCGAAGTAACACGTTACCGCCCCAAACTTCACTTTTGACAGTGACTAGTACTGTAACGCAATATATTTCTCAAGAAATAACACAGTTACCGTTACAATATGGTGCGTTTGTCAATTACTTTGCTAGCTGCAGTGTACTTCCTGTTTACACTCCTTCGTTAGCAAGAAAGCAATAGTGGACTTTCACAAAAATTTTCAGCAGATTGGGGGTGGAGTCCATGGGTGGAGTTACCAGCAGAGGGGAGGGTATTTTCTTTCCTAATTCAATTTGTGACATCACAAACTTTGAAAATTTTTACACAGACCACAAACAAACGACTGGATGGATTTATTTCATATTTTGTGTGCCGGTGGACACTCAAGTTACCTCATTTGTGTTAAGAAAACAAAAGTGTATTTTTCATAATATATCCCCTTTAAATGTAATAGATTTTGTGACCAATTTGTATTTAATTAAGGGAAATATGTCATAATTTGAGGAAAATTTAAGGATTTTGTAAGATTTTTGAGTTTTTCCTACAGTTAAACATAAAAAAATGATTGCAATCATGCTATATAAGCATTTACACAATAATTCATGTTTTCTTTGTTATTTTTCCTTTCTCCTGCGGGCCGAATTGGATGCTCCAAAGTGCCATGAGTTCGGCACATGTGGATTAATGGAAGGATGAATGAATGGGAGTAAGACCCATGTGTGTTTATGATTCTCGGGGCCTTGTGTGCAGTTGCTGACTCAGCTGAAGGGGAACATGGAGGAGGAGAACCGACACTTAGCGGAGCAGAATCAGAGTTTGCTGAGGGAGAACCGAGCCTTGTTGGAGCAAAGCCTGGAGCGGCGTGACCTGCACTACTCACAGCAGAAGGAGTACCAGTGAGTACATGCACACATGCACCAATGACAGACAGCTGGTTCTTGATGCATTCTTTAAAAAAATCAAACATTTGTCTTCTTCTTCTTCTGCAAACAACCAGTGTATGGCCTACATTTTACATTTTAGGACATCCTCAGATCTCTGGGTGAAGTATTATGCATTTTGTTTTGTTTTTCGTATATCGAAGAAATCAGAAATACACGTGACATCTTCAAAATGTGCTGCTTCGGATACGAGAGTAAGTTGAAAGCTGTTATTTTCTAATTATTTTTAAAGGTTAAGATATATCCATATTTCATTTAACTATGTATTTGTTAATCAAACAATAAGTTGATATATCTTAAATTTAAAAAATAAAAGGAAAGAATGGCTGTTCAACTTACTTGGTCAGGTTTTTTTTCGGTTCCTTCAAAATAAAACGCCATGTTGTGTTTTATAGGCTGTTGAGTCTGATGACTTTTATTTTGAAGCATGTGGCTGAGGTTTTCCTGAGACCTCACTTTGAGACCTGGGGATGTCCTAAAATGTAGACCGTACCATTGCATTCTAAGCTTTTTCATAAATGTTTGCAACCGTGAGAAGGGAATAATTTCACAGTCCAGCAGTGCTCTGTACTCTGCACTCATCCTTTCCTATGACTAATGGACTGCCAGCAGATTAAACCACAACTAATAGTGAACGAGCAGCACAGCTTCACTCTGCAAGTGTAATAAACTTATATTCTCACAAATTACTTCTTATTAAAGAAAACTAAAATGATTAAATTACATTTGCCTGCTCTGCTGTTTTTGAGTGTAGAATTGCAGATAATGTATGTCACTGTCACTGAGCATTTCCCACTTTTTCATCCCTCAAAGCTCCTCAGCAATCTGACATTATTGAAGTGTTTTCACGTAGCATTGTGGCTTCAAATGAAAGATGTTTTTAACATTTTATGTCGAATGATAAACAGCACTGAGGTTATTTTAGCAATGCTCAATAGATGGATTTCAATGTGGACAAACATAAGACACGTGACTGACGTGTGCGTGCATACTCGTTGCAGAAACCATGTACAGGTGAACGATTGCGGGACCCATGCAGCATTCCTGAAAACGAGTGGTTATCCGATGTGTGCCCCTGGCCTGATGGTCAATAGCTAGACATTAATACATATCTGATATAAAAACCCAGTGTATATACGAAATAATTCCTAAAAGCATACAAATCCCGAGACACTTATAACCGCTTGTTATGAACAGGCAGGTAGAACGGCTGCTGTGTTCCTGTTAAAGAAGGTTTTCGTGTATTTCTGCGTATTCTGATCAGTTTAATGGATGAGTTTCCATCTCTACATTAAGTCTCCTCCTCACTGTCCCACATCTGCATATCAGTCCACTTACAGCTTTTTATGGTCACTTTTTACTGGATCAGCATCGATTACGTTGACATGAACGCCACTGAACAAACGTAACATGGATATTTGGCAACTTTATGCTGTTTATTTCTATCATAATCCAGCTGATTTTTACTTTATCCGGAATGTTTCAGCGCTCTCTCTCTGTGTGTGTGTGTGTGTGTGTGTGTGTGTGTGTGTGTGTGTGTGTGTGTGTGTGTGTGTGTGTGTGTGTGTGTGTGTGTGTGTGTGTGTCAGATAAGTCAGCTGTCAGCCTCTGTTTGATTGCACGCAACCATAAGTCTGGTCTATACTTCTGAAAAGGGTGCCCACCAGCCAGTATGTTGTAAACTTTAAGTCCTGAATTGTTGGTACTCCTATTTGTGCAGTCAACAACGCAACACGATGGCATTGTGTTGTTTTTAGTGTGTCGATGCTAGTACAATGCAGTTCTCCGGTTGTTTTGCACCGAGTCTGCGCGCGCATGCACCTAATTTAGAATGTACACGTCACATGAAATGGGTTGATAGAATGCCAGCAATTTCCACCATTTGATACCTACTCAGGTCAACTTGTTGGAACAAACAGAACGTTTAGGCGTCATGTCTGCATAAATCAGAGATAAATAATCCTCTTGGATAAAACTTCTGAAGTAGTTCAGGAAAATTTCTACTAGAACATTAAGATGTCTGAAGGTTAAAGACACCCTGCAGAGTGTGTGAGCTGTGTTTTGATGAGGTCTTTTTTTTCCTTCTTAAAATATCATTTAAAGCCAAATAACACAATAAGGACACGATATGTATTCCTGCAGTTACATGTTTCATCTGACCCTGAGTGAGTGACACCTCTGCATCACAACAAAGCAAAGGAGCTGAGGTGTATTGACTGCTTCACATGTGTAGGAAATTAAATCATCTAAGTTGAACTTTGACTGAGATACTGTACTAGCCTCAGCATTGGGGTCAGAGGGTCTGTCTCCCTCTGTGAAGTGCAAATGTGGACCAAGGGGGGACCCTTTCCCCTTCCTGGCCAAACAAAGGAACAGTAGGATCAAAGAACAGGTTCGTTCCGTTTATCACCTCTTTGTTACATTACGATCAAAAATAAACAATCAGTCAATGTTTACTTGCTAAGTTTTCAAACTCTGGGCTCTGACCTTCTGCGGAGCCCTGGGGATTTTAACACCCCCAAAGGTCACTCAGGATGTTGGAAGAATACCAGCTGTTTGTTTCCCCCTCAAAATGAGATCAAAGAATATGTATTAGTTTGAAAAGTCACAAAAGAAGGATTATTGGAATGGTTCTTGCAGAAATCTAGATTGCAAATATTGTTTGTCCAATGCCACTCTTCAGATAATTCAAGAACCAACAGAATGTTCTCATTCATATAACCCATTGTCAACTACCCTTATCCTCCTACAAGTGTTATTCATTCTATGCAATATACCTCTTCACTTCAAGCTGAGTATAAGATGTCAACAGATGGCTTTAGACATAGCCAGTTATCTCTGTAACTCGACTGTTGGATGTTGATTAACTTGTGAACCCTGAAAGTTTCTTGTTCCTAGGTTGGTACTTCCTCCATTTGTTGAGGTGTGAAAGTTTGTGGCTTTCTTTCTTTGTTCTAAAGCTAAAGCCTTAGACTCCTCCCGTTGGTCTCCGGTTTCCTGTCATATCATATATGCCTTTTTTGGCTGGGATTCTTCAGAGTAAATCTGACCCCGGCTGCTCTCACAGGGCTTCTGCCTCAGCCCTGTTCTTTTGATTCTGCTTGTGTTAATAAACTTTGTATTATTATGCAAGCCAGTTTCATCGACGATCCCTTTTTTCCACACTACATTTTTTTCATCGTTCACATCTCCACCTGGGGAATCCACGACAGAGCTTTAAAGCACAACTTGTCACAAATATAGCAGCACATTGTGACTGAAAAACAATAATTTAGAGTTCAGCTGGGTAACTGATGTTGAATGTGTTTGATAAAGATAAAATCAAGTATACCTGAGCTGGTAGCTTAAACAGGAAGACTGGAGTTTGCTCAGGTTTATCTTGCACTATGATGACTTCTTTCACTGTTGTTATTTCAATTAAATAAAAATCTGCTAAGATGGTAGCTACCTTCTGAATGAGATAATAAAAATAAAAAAATGTTTATTGCAACAGATGGACAATAGGTCAGAGAAACATACAGTATTTGTGCACAACTGTGCACAACACAGTGGCAGCTGGTGCATATTTTTCAAGGGGGGGCGGCGGCGGCGGGGGGGGGAAATAGACATACCTATACACCAAAAACACAGTTTGTGTATCTTTGAAGAAATCAGCAGGAACATTATAGTCACAGAACTGCTTTCAAACTAACCACATGTATTGCAACAGAACCCATAATCAAGCAAGAACAAATGCGGCATATACCAGTGATTCTCAAACTGGTACCACTTTCTCTCATTTCTGAATCTAAGTACCCCTTATGTACCACATTTTGCTCAGAATATTGTGGAAAAAAACATTCTACAGCATAATGATTGAGTGATAACACATTTGAAATAATCTCATTTTGTAAATAAGTGGAAAGAAACAGTATTTAGTGCCTCCTGAATAGATATATTTCTATGTTTTTATCATTTATGGTCATCTCCCTCCTGATGTGGAACCAGGAGAATGATCCTTGTTTTTTCAGTTCATGTTCTAATCAAGATCATTTCATCATCATTTTGTGTGTTTCTGGTGTCATTTTGTGTGTTTGGTTTTATTTCAATTATTCTATCTCAGTGTATTTTTGGTGTCGTTTGGTGGTTTCTTATGTTGTGTCGTTATGTTTGTGCAATTTGTAGCAATCTTGTGTGTTTTTCTCTTATTTAGTGTGTCTTTGTTGTCGTTTTGTGTGTTGCTGTTAATAGTAAGTATTTTTCTGTCTTCATTTTGCCTATTTTGTTGTTGGTTGTCTGTTCTGTTTATTATTCAGTATATTTTTCTCTTATTTGGTGTTTATGTTGTCGTTTTGTGAATTGCTGGTAATATTTAGTATTAATATCATTTTGAACTGTCATTGCCTGATCACGTTAGTTCTCGTAAGCTAAGCAGGTCTGGGCCTGGTTAGTAGTTGGGTGGGAGACCAGTGAGAATTCCAGGAGCCACAGTGGGGGACAGTCACCCCAGTGGTTTCTGTCAATGTGTCCTTGGGCAAGGCACTTCACCCACATCGCATTGTATGAATGAAGTGTGTGAGTGTGTGAGTGAGTGAGTGTTGGTGGTGGTCGGAGGGACCGATGGCGCACTATGGCAGCCTTGCTTCCGTCAGTCTGCCCCAGAGTAGCTGTGGCTACAATAGTAGCTTACCACCACTAAGTTTGGAGTGAAAAAAAAAAAAAAATCTAATACAATATTATTGTTATTATCATAAAAAATAAACATATAAAACACCATATTTTTTATGCTTTTTGTTCATTTTCCTTCTCTCTCTCAGGTACCCCCGTAGTGCCATTGCGTACCCCCAGTGGTGCATGTACCCCAATTTGAGAGACTCTGGTATCTGCAATAGAGTGTTTTTTTTTTAAAGAATTATTCCTCAATTGTGACCTAAGTTGTTCTATACAGTTTGTCTGTGCTTGTGATTGATCTGATGCCGTAATATCCACCTCTGTCACAAGAGTGTGGACGTAGCCAGGCTGAAATCACCTCGCTTAATGTAGCGAGTTGATATCGAGATTTGTAGTACAGCTTCTGTCTGACTGAGAATGTTTGGTTAGGTGAAGCTTGCTAACAGGATATAAGTATCTAGCTTCATAGTATAGGCCCTAAAGGAACAAAATAATGAACAAATGAATGAATAGACAATGGACAAATAAATAGAATTGGTAATGTAAAAATAATCATCTTGTTAGATTAATGATTAAATTATAAATTGTAGCAACGTCTTTTGTAAAAGTACTACAATAAAAGATGCAACGGTGCCCAATGTAAAGAAGTAAAGAACAATTACAACATATAAGGTGCTTTACAACAACAGTATCAGTGTTGAAGTAAGGACACAAGTTTATGGAAATCTGAAATAAAAAGTTTATATTATTCAACCAAAATGTTTGAATTAGTGTGTGAGTGGGTTTGTGTCTGTATGTTGCCCTGCAATGAACTGGCCCTCTGTCCAGGGTGTACCCCCGCCTCACGCCCATTGAGAGCTAGAGATAAGCACCAGCACACCCCCGTGACCCAAGAAACAGAAACAAGCAGGTCAACGCAACGCCATTGTCTCACTCATAACTACACAACGTATTTCTTCAAAATCAGTTGTATGGAAACATCAATTTAGCTCTTTTTTTAAAACTTGATGTTATGCTTCAATTATTCTACTTCTTCCTGGTCTTGTTACGGATCTCATGAATATATAAGAAGCTTCTCACTAAAAAAGGTAAAAAATATTTGTAATTTGTCCCTGCTCACAGCAGAAGTCCCATGTGCTTGGGAATCTGCTGTAGTGTTTGCTTTTTAAGGGTGGAGATTGGGCTAATCCTAACTGTTGTAGGCCTATTTCTACTCTCCCGTTTCTGTAAAAGGTTTTGTAAATAATGATAATGGTGTCTCTAGTGCATCTCTGTCCTGGTTCTCACACTATCTAACCAAAATCAGAGCAAACCCTCTCACAACCACTTCCTGTTACTTAAGGCGTACCCCAGGGATCAATTCTTGGCCCAATCCTCTTCAGCAAATACATCAATAATATAGCAGACTCTTTAGGGAATTCATCCATCCACTTCTATGCTGATGACACAATCCAATACTTGTTTCGCCCATCCCCAGATACAGTTAGTCCAGAGGTCTTTTTCTCGTGGTCCGCGGGCCGTAATAATTTGTGGCCCGCAGGACAGTGTGAAAATGTAATGTTAGTGCGGCACGTGTGTTTTATACTGTATTGTAATGTCGTGACTCGAGCTGTTATCAAAGGTTTATCAGCCTTTAATGGAAGTCTTTAAAACATTATGTACCCCTTATTCTCTGCTTACGCCCGCCCTTCCCCAGCCTCCCAGCCAATCAACACGCAGAACACATGTAAACAAAGACGAACATTGGCAGAAAAAGCTGCACGTAACGATGCCATGGGAAACCACAACACCAGTTAAACATTGAATAAACTAGACACGGAACATAACTCAGTTAAATAGGATCCAGTCTGTTACAATATGAATGGCACTTTACAGCATTGTGTGTTGACTATGTCACCAAGGGAAGCACACCTCCAGTGGAGCCACCCACCTAGCCAGCTCGCACCCACCGTCCCGCTTCCGAGGCTGGGGGCTCATAGGGGACCTACCCGCCTCAATTATAGTCAACGAAGCATTGGTGTTTGCTGGAACGTACAGCTGATTCCATGGGGTTATTATAGAACATTAAAGCCAGTAAATAATGCCTCTGTAGCTGCGTCCTATGGTTTATATCGGCTATAATCGGCTAATGTCCCACTGTCCCAACAGATAGTAAACACCCCACTGGCGATCGCCTTTTTTCCGCTCTCTATCTTGGTACTTTCTACCATCTACAAATGTCACAATGTTCATGTCATCACGAAATACATAAACTTTGAGCGCAAAAAGAAAAGCAATTGCTGCCGAGTGGTTCATTATCCGCATTGTTGTTGCCGGAAGAAAAAGCGCAAATGACGTTCTCCATGCGTCTGGTAGGCTAAACACGTGACTTGAACTTTATTGCTTGAAAAAAAATAAACTTTATTAGGAAAGTGACAGCAGTTAGCTGAAATCAGAAGAAATGTTCATGTTTTCAATGTTGCATTCATGTTCAGGGCAGTTCGTGTTCAGAAGAACCCAAAGAAATTAAAGAATTGTTAGTAAAGACATTTATGAAAATTTATTTTTTTTTTACCAAAGTTTGTGGAATACCTGAAATTAAAGCGAGGGTTGGCGATTTTCTCCAGATACACTTTTTAAGTTTTGGGTTGAAATTTTCTTTATATCCTGACAGAAATTTAGATATTATGTGCACTGAAAAAGGAATGAAGAAAATATGGCAGCTGTAAACCTATAATAACTTCAACTAATGGAAAAAAACAAACCGTTTCTTTTTTTAACCAATCACGTCTCCCTGTCTTCCTGCTCGTTCTCGATCCCTCGCATGCACAAGCTCACACTGAAAGCTCCTCTTCTGCAGCAGCTGTGCACATGCATGTGAGTGAGACGGAGCACAGAAGGCAGGGGGTTAAGGCGGAGCCATCGGGGAGGCTAAATTCAAAGTCATGCTAGCTTTCGACAATTGCCTACCCTACCTTTAAAGAACTGCTAATAATGACGTTTATGAAGATTTCATTTTTTTTGCCAAAGTTTTTTATGGAATACCTGATGTGGCCCAGCCTCACCCAGACTCTGCCTACTGTGGCCCCCAGGTAATTTGAGTTTGAGACCCCTGAGTTAGTCAGAAACTGCAGCTTCATTTTAATAGACTCCAGCACTTCCTCTCCAGACTGCTTCTTTACTTAAACACCTCTAAGACCA
This sequence comes from Gouania willdenowi, assembly GCF_900634775.1. Classification (NCBI taxonomy): domain Eukaryota; kingdom Metazoa; phylum Chordata; class Actinopteri; order Blenniiformes; family Gobiesocidae; genus Gouania; species Gouania willdenowi. The sequence goes on from NC_041053.1 coordinate 5,905,146, forward strand.
AAACCATGTAGTTTGGTAAGAAAGGTCATGTACCCTTAGTAAATAAGTAATGTTTATTTTTATAGCACCTTTCACAGACAGAGGTCACAAAGTGCTTTACATATCTACCCATTCACACTCACATTCACACACCAATGGGACTTAGTATCTTCACCCTTGATGAGACACCTCTAGACCAAGTGACTGATTATAAATATCTCAGAATCTGACTAGACAACACTGTTCTTTTCAACCAACATTGACAAACAGTCCAAGGCTAAATGAAAAATTAGCTTCCTGTACAGAATGTGCTCCTCTTTCACTCCATTCTTCCAATATTTGATCATGACGACATTATCTACAGATTGGCTTGCATGTCATCTCTAAGCCAGCGTTTAAAACTTTTATTACTTACCATTTGAAAGAAAAACACTGCAGTCACCTAGACTGCTAGCTGTTTTGAGTATTTTGCCCCATTGTGTGTGTCTTTATACTGTATTGTATTATATATTGTGTCAGCTTAACCTTCTGTTTAGATTGTCTTGTTTATGTCATTTTAATCTTGTTTTGCTTTTTAGCCCCTTCTCCCTTTCCTTCAAAAGGCCACAGAACTGTGTTCTTAATCTGTCTTTGTCTGGTTAAATTAAGATTAAATAGAAAAAATAAAAAATGTCTTCGAGAGAAAGAGGCGGTTTACAGAGGAGTTTGTATGAGAGACAGAAAGTTAGAGTAGAAGTAAGGGAAGCAGCAGATCTTGAATGTATTATTTTAGTTCAAAATAAGCTTAAAGATAAAGCTATAAGCAAGATAACCAGTATTGTCTTATTCTACATTGTTTTCCTGTTCCCTGTATTGATTTTTATTTTCAAATCGGTCATTATTCTAACGGCTGAGATGATATTCTTCTGATATTGTGGCCCTCGGGTCTGATGATCACATTTTTATGGGCCTCACTGTGATCAAAGTTTTGCATTCCTGCTGTTAACTGTAAACTTCATATAATTCTGTTCATTCTGTGTCCTGCTTCCTGTCTCTTTGTATTATCCATACTGTTGGTTAAAAGCATTGTTGATCAGTAGTGTCCTTTCTGTTCAGCGGGGTCTCATTCTGCATGTAGGTTAATGCAAGGGGTAAAAATTTTTGTTTTTTTTTCCCCAACCTAATTATGCATTGTCCTATCAATAAAATCAAAACAAAAGTAATGGTTGGTAGATAAACCCAGACAAAAGACACACAGGAAAGAATAAAAGCAGCACACAAACTGGCAATCGATGAGAGAGTTTATAATCAGGGAGAGAAGGTTGATGAAAAAAGGTTTGGGTGGAAATTGGACTGAAAACACACACACTGCAGCAAAGATAATCTGGCAAAGAATGGTGAAAATTGCTGGGTGCCAACGTCAAACCGCAGATTACTGAGGAGCAGGTGAACAGTGTTGGAGTAAGATGACTGTGTTCCTAGATGAAGTGGATAGGGAATATAGGTGTGCAAAGTTCCTCAGAAAAACACAAAGGTAGGTTGGATTGGAAAGTGCTGGCTGTGGAAGATGAAGCAAGATTAAAAAAAAAATTACAAGTGGTGCTGAATGGTGTTTGCCTCTGAAGTTAGCTGGAGACTCAAGCAAAAAAGAACAAACATACAATGCAAACTGATCATGTGACCCAAACCAGGATGTTTTTTTTTTTTAAATGCAGGGAAATGCAGCTGTTTATTCCTGCGACTTTGAGGTAAAGCGTTCTCGCTGAGTTCATTTCAGATGCTAATGGTGAGCACTTTAGAGGCTGACGTGAGTACTTAAGGAGTCTCTGTAAATGAGGACATGACCTTCAGTGTCTGTCAGTTTGTGTTTGGCATGTTTATGTATCATTATCCTTTTTTCCTCCTTTTTTAATGGAAGGAAAGGTAAACAGAGAATATAGCATGAACCTGCTTTTAGTACAAAAACAATAATGACTAATGGCTTTCACATAAAGAGTGGGGCTGGTAGTCCAAACTATCACCAGGATACCATTGTTAAAACAATAAATTTATGTGCAATGATTTCAGTCCACTTTTCAGCAGTTACTCCAAAAAAAATCTAGGTATTTACCTGGAAAATATGTTGTTTGTCCATTAAAGTTGATGTGGACCACTTGAAGCCACCAGAGATGAGAAAAAGGAGGATGAACTAATGTACCTGTGCGTACGCAGGTGACTGATGAGAGGCCAATATGAGCATGAAAAGTGCGGGGGCACAAGGGACAGGCAGTGACGGCGACAGCAGGTGGGTTAATGGCTCGCTTTTTCCTTACCAGTCTCTTTTGCTCTACAGCCACAGTCTGGTTCACCTCATACAGCTCAGCATCTCTGTGAACAGCAGAGCGCCAACAGCTTTCTCCCAGTAGTCAGGGTTGATGTCAAACAATTTCAGTGATGCCTTCAAGGTGTCTTTGAAGCGTTTCTTCTATCCTCCCTGTGAGCACTTGCCAAGCCTCTAGTTTGCCGTAGAACAGTTGCTTGGGCATCTGGTCTTCTGGCATGTAAACCACATGTCCTGTCCAGTGCAGCTGTTTCTGCTTCAGGATGGTGAAGATGCTGGGCATGTTTACTCATGCAAGCACCTCAGTGTTGGGAATCCTGTCCTGCCATCGGATGTTGAGCCTTTTCCTGAGGCACATAGTGTGGAAGTGGTTCGTGAGCATAAAGCAGTGTGGGAGGAACCACTGCCCTGTACACCTTCAGCTTTGCTTCAGGGCTAGTACCCTTTCTGTCTTCCAGTTGGTCAAAGGTCACACTGGCTTTTGCGACTCTGGCATTTGTTTCAACGTCTATGGTGGCATTCTGAGACAGTGAGCTGCCAATCCATCAATCAATTGATATCCTTTATTTAACCAGGTAAAAAACTCATTGAGATTTAAAAACCTCTTTTACAATAGTGACCTGGCAAGATGATGTCACGGCAAATTTGTGGTTGACCTCATTTGGAGACATGATTTATTGCTCTGGTTGAGTGATGGAGTCCAGGCGAGGCATTGATGATTTTATAAAAAAAGGTTTATTATAAAACTAAATAAAAAAGAGTACAAAGATGGACAAAATTAGTGACCACCCGGGCGGACGTCCGATGATCGAGTGGCCCACAGTTCTAACTCATCACGTATATTCCCCCTCAGTCCCCCTCCCTCCTCCCCCCAGGAGATAAAGAGGACAAAGGAGGTGAAAGAAGAGAGTGAAAAGAGACAGTTTCTTCATTAGGTCAAAACAACCAGTTCTCTGGTATCTCCTGATTGTTGTGAGTGTTGGAGGTGTGTGCGTGTATGGTGTTTGTGTGTATGAATGGATGTGTATTGGGTGTGTATGTGTGACTATGTGAGTGTGTGTAGGCATGTGAGTGTGTGATGCCTCCGTGTCTGAGGGATAAGATGTGTTTTGGGAAGCTGACCTCGAGAAGAGAGCAGAAAACATGAGACAGCAGAAATGAAAAGTTTCAACTTAAAGCCTTAAAAAGAATAAGGTCTATAAGTAAATATGTTAATAAACATAACTAACAATTTTGCCCTGACAATGGCCACAGCAAAAAACAGAATTATTACAGCAGACACACACACAAAACAAAACAAAATGTGGTCACACCATATTAGAGAGCTAGAGTGAGGTATACATGTTTAGAAATCACAGTTAAAAGATCTGATTGAGCTTATTTCTCTTTCTTGTATAAGTGTCCAGAATCACCCCAGAGTTACAAGATGTGTCAATTGCAAGTCCTTCTGCACATCACTCGAGGTAGACTGGGTAGAAAATGTTAAGGCGCTTTTGCCCAATTCAGTTCTGACTTTCGGGACCTGTATCTGTATGGTGTCTTGAGAGCGCAGGCCATACTGGCTGTTGTTTCTACACATGTGTAAACACAAATATGTTGGTAGAAGTCCAAGAATATATTTATAAATAAAAGTCAATCAGTGACAAAGTCTGTGAACATACAAAGATGAGCAATGTGCGACCGCATATAAGGAACAGTGATGTACACGATAGCTGCAACCAGTAACAAAACGCAAAGCACAGTGATATACAGTATCCAATTTATTTAAAAAGTGAACAGGAGCATACATGAAAAGCAGGTCTTCATAGTCCAACAAAAGTAAAACATTTGTGGTGATCAAATGTTTTCTGACTCGCAATGAGAAACATGATTTGTTTATGAAGAAGAAACCCAATTTCAACTTAATATTGGAGACAAGTTGATCAATATGCAGTTGAAAGCACAAGTTCTCATCAATTAGAATGCCTAAATATTTACAAGATGTGACCATTTCAATCTCAACAACATGAAAAGTTGACAACCTAGGAAGGTGAGATGGAAGCTTCTTGCCATTTGCAAAAAACATGGTCTTTGACTTGTCTGCATTCAGCACTAACTCAAGCTGAGTCAAACGTGACTGAACAATGTTGAAGGCTGACTGCAAGAACTCAAGGCATTTCAAGAAGAAGATGAACAATAAATTACTGGGTCATCAGCAAAAAGTGAGATGCAGCATCAGACAAATTGTCACAAAGATTATTCACATAAATTGTAAACATCAGTGGGCCTAAAATCGAACCTTGAGGAGAAAAAGAATACGACGATCTGGCAGCCTGGACAAACTGTATTCTCTCTGATTAATAATTAGCTAACCAATTTATAGCTTGGTTAGATGAGCCAATCTTGTGGAGTCTATCTGCCAAGATAATATGATTGACTGTGTCAAAAACCTTTGACAAGTCCATGAAAATAGCTGCACAATATTTTTGGCCGTCTAGTACCTTTATGATGTCTCTCACCACCTTTACACCAGCACTTATTGTACTTTGTTACTTACGAAAACCAGACTAACATTGCAAGAGAAGACCATATGTATCTAAGAACATTTAAGCTGTTCACCAACCAACTTTTCCAAAACTTTAGCGAGAACACACAATTTAGAGATAGCAGGGGAAGAGCAGGAGCAGACTTCCATATTCTCGGAATCTTAGTTGTTAAAAGAGTAAGATAAAAAAAAAAAATGATACAGATGTTTTGCTATGAAGTCTCAAAAAGAAAGGATCAAGATTGTCAGAGAACTTGTCAACACTATGTTGCATATCAGCTTCCAAACCAGCATTGGGGGCACAGTCATCAGTCTCTGAAGATGTCTATCATAACCTTGCCTTTTGCTTGAAGCCTCCTCCGGTTGAACAGCTTACCATCTGTATGGTACTTGAAGCTGATACCAACATCACCATTCCTGAAGGCATCTGTCAGCATCACAGAGAACATGAGGCTAAAGAATGACGGTGCCAGGACACAGCATTGGTTCATGCCATTTGAGACTGGAAAATAATGCCTCTGCGGCCTCTCCATTGTCCTGGACTCTTGCCTGCATGCTAATGTGGAGCTGCTTTACCATAGCGATGAACCTCTGTGGACATTTGTATTTGGCCATGATTCTCCAAAGGCCTTCTCTACTCACGGTGTCAGAGGCCTTCGTCAGGTCGACATATGTTGAGAACAGGTCAGAGACTTCTCTTGCAGCTACCATGTAACAAACTTCATGTCTACTGTCCCGCTCGCTTTCTGGAAGTCACACTGGCTGTCAGGCTGAAGTCCCTCGTCAAGGTGATTCAGCAGGATCTTGGCAAGTATCTTGCCTGCAATGAAAAACAAGGATATGGTTGTTGCAGGCCTGACATTTCCCTTCCGTTTGTACAGATGTATGATGGAACTCGAACTCTTGGGGGATCGTTTTTCGCTGCCTCATAAGCAGGAACAACTGGTGGAGCTTTTCAGTCATGACCGTGCCACCTTCCTTGTAGACTTCAGCAGGAATGGAGTCCACTTAAAAATATATACATAGAACCACAAACAGGGATATATTGGTTTTATTGTAATACCCAGTGATCGTTTTTGATTTATTGGCATAAATGAGTACAGATTTAAAGCCAATTAAAAGCCTTGATGTAGTTATTTAATGCACTTGTCAAAAGCACTTAGACTGAATAGCACTGGGAAGTTGATGCAATGTTTATTTTTCTTTTTTCTTGCCAAACCAAAGCAGGAAGAAACAAAGTGCTTTCAAAAAGATGACTGACAGACTTTTTAAAAACTAAACAAGCTCACTATTAAAATACTGTGGATAAAACATAATGCGGGAACTGAAGGATGAGGTCGAGGTGAATATATGACAGCAAATTAAGAATTTAGTCTCTGTTTAGTCAACTGACAAAAGTAAAACAATATTTAGTTTGCAATTTAGCCTCCTGTCTTAGCTTAACACAGAGCGATGACTCTGATTGAATCAGTTAACATTCCACTTTTTCACAGTAATCCACCCTCACCACAAGGGCATTTTTGTCATGTTTTCATTATGTTGATGATGGTGTTGTTTTAGTCTATGGGGCAACACGACCGGCTAACAAACACTGCGACATATTTACACACACTCATCATAAAGACAATTGTTCAACAAAGTGAGCACAGACATTTCAACAATGCATAATATAAAATTAATACAAAATAAAATGTAAATAATACATTTTATTTTAGTGTATAGCCTACATTAAATAATAATTTACAGGCCTATAACTGACTGGGCTCTGAAAGATAGACAAATTAAATATTTTCTCTTGTAAAAACACAAAGTAAATTTAAGTTCTTGAAGAGCAGCTTCTCAGCCTAATCACAGTGAAGAATGTTCCTTTCCTCGTCTAAGAACATGAGCTTCATTACGGAACATTCTCTCACTGGCTCTGATCTCCTTCTCTCTACGTGCATCTGTCCCCAAGCAGGTTCTCTGAATCAGTTGCTGCGTGGATCTTTCCTTGTGCATGCTGCTTTTTCCCCACATTCAAGTAAATACAGTATTTTTCTCTACATTGGTGATGAAGTGTAGAGGGTCAGAATTGATCTTGGTGAAACGTGAGCTGACAGACTTATGCTAATTTAGGCTTCTGACGCAGATGTTTGGAGAGGGCTAAGCATAGCTAGTGTGTCGACATCACTCTGTGCTCCGTCTCTACCTCTGCTTAGAAGTCTGACTACTGAAATACGTCCACACCGTAGACATGTTGGTAATGTGACGTAGTCGCAGTTTTTAGTTGCATTGTTACATCTAAACATCCTGTTTTGTCCGAGTTTTTTTTGATGGCTGACTTTTTGGTGCGTCACTAGATGACATTTTATGATTCATGCCTGCAGCTGATGTGCATGAAGATGAGAGCTTTACCTCTCAGCTGAGAGGTCGAGGTGACATCTGCCACTGTTCCACACATGCATACGACACTGTGCATTACTGCTTTGTATGGAAAAAACAGAAAATTTTGAAAACCTGTTTATGCAGGAGCACACCAGCATTGTGTCTCTGATCTGCAACTGACCCTGCCTGCGAAGTAAAACACCTTTCATGTGCTTTAATTTCTCCTCGTGGCACATTGTGCACCGTGCTGTCCTACAACTGGAAAGGGCTGCAAAATCTCTACACCACCCTTGATTTTAGGGAAAGGGTAGAAAGCAAACGCTAATCTGAGAAATCAAGTGCTCCCAGTTAACTTATAATTGGTCAAAACGAATGAATTACGAGTAGAAATTGATAAAGGGTGATCAGTTATTCTAGGCAGATGTGTGACCATCACAGGCCACCAACATGTGTCTTTATTCTGCTTTACAATGACCAGTCATTTCTTTATTTGTATTTATTTAGAGCAATTTAATACAAACATAAAAGGTTTTAGTATTATGTGTACATAAATGTTTCCATTTGTAGGCTACATGGCTAATGACATAATATGTATTAACATAAATATTGTAGATAACATAGACAAGGCTGATATACATTCATACTGTTGTCTTTTTTGTAACTTTGTGAGAGGTTTTAGGTTGGTTTTGAAGTTGTTACCCAAAACTTCCACACAATAAGAGAGGAATGGTCGTATCAAGGCACAATAATATAAAGAAATTAAATTGGGATTTAGAATTTGTTTAGTTTTGTTAATTACTGATGTGTTATATATGTTAGCTTTTTGTCATGAAATTGTCTGTGTTATTAACCAATGTATTTTATGATCAAATATAATAAATAGGCAGCATGCTAGTGTGGTGATTAACAAACTTACTGCACGAAGGAATCATTTTGTGTGTTTTTGGAGCCTTTTTGTATTTTTTTGCATTTCTGTTGTCATTTTGTGTACTTCATGTATAAATATTGTTTAGTTTTTTGTTTTACATCATTTGTGCATTTTCTGTACAATTATTGTTTTTTGTTGCCTTAAGTAGTGTGATTCTGGAGTCATTTTGTGTAGTTTTTTTGCATTTCTGTTGTCTTTTGTGTAATATTGAGTTTTGTGTATTTTGAGTCATTTTCATATTTTTGTTGTCATTTAGTGTGTGTGTGTGTGTGTGTGTGTGTGTGTCTCCAAATAAGGAACAGTAAAAAAGTATTTTTCCTCAAAGAGAAAACAGAAGTCCACGGGAGCTCTTGCACACACCGGAAGTGAGCTGTGCAGTGAAATAGATATAGATGGTGTGCTAGCACCCCCTCACACTCTGAGGTCAAAAGTTGAATAGATTTCATTTGCTGTGCCGTCCAGAAGTGAAATAAAATTAAAATAATCATTTGGAAATGACCAAATTACTCCAAAATAACAGATGCACACGAGGTATTTGTAAGCCGTCGACAAAGTTTCAGGTCGAACGGGCACTGGGGCTATATCTTTCTGTTGTGTTTTTGTGCATTTTTTGGATAATTATTGTTTTTGTTGCCATTGTAGTGTGATTCAGGAGTCATTTTGTGTATTTTTTGTATAAATATTGTTTTGTTTTTTGTTTTATTTTACTCATTTAGTATATTTTATTATAAAAACTGTCTCTCTCTCTACATCCATCTTGTACAGTGCCCGTTTGAACTAGGCATTCATGTGGGAGCATAAGTACAGTTGTCAATTATGGCCAAATGAGAATATGTTTGAAGGTTGGATGTACAAAGAGTGTACATACTCTGTGCTCTGTAGTGTTATAAAGGGTTTATTTGCAGGTGTAAAGTAAGATTGCGTGTGCGATTTCCCTGGTTGAATTTTATGGGACATCCATCCATCCATCCATCTTCTTCCACTTAGCCGTTTTCGGGTCGCGGGGGCAGCATCCTCAGTAGGGAAGCCCAGACTTCCCTCTCCCCGGCCACTTCCTCCAGCTCTTCCGGGGGGACCCCGAGACGTTCCCAGGCCAGCCGAGAGACATAGTCTCTCCAGCGTGTCCTGGGTCTTCCCCAGGGCCTCCTTCCGGAGGGACGTGCCCTGAAAGCCTCATCTGGCTCTTCTCGATGCAGAGGAGCAGCGACTCTACTTTGAGCCCCTTCCGAATGACTGAGCTTCTCACCCTATCTCTAAGGGAGAGCCCAGCCAGCCTACGGAGGAAACTCATTTCGGGCGCTTGTACCCGTGATCTTGTTCTTTCGGTCATGACCCAAAGTTCATGACCATAGGTGAGGGTTGGAACGTAGACCGACCTGTAAATCGAGAGCTTTGCTTTTTGGCTCAGCTCCCTCTTTACAATGACGGACTGGTGCAGACTCCGCATCACTGCAGACGCCGCACCAATCCGCCTGTCGATCTCTCGCTCCATCCTTCCCTCACTCGTGAACAAGACACCGAGGTACTTGAACTCCTCCACCTGGGGCAGAACCTCATCTCCAACCCGGAGAAGGCACTCCACCTTTTTCCGGTCGAGAACCATGGACTCGGATTTGGAGGTGCTGATTCTCATTCCGGCCGCTTCACACTCGGCTGCAAACCGATCCAGTGAGAGTTGAAGGTCGCGGTATGTTGGAGCCAACAGGACCACGTCATCTGCAAAAAACAGTGATGCAATACTGAGGACCCCGAACCGGACCCCCTCAACGCCCTGACTGCACCTAGAAATTCTGTCCATAAAAGTTATGAACAGAATCGGTGACAAAGGGCAGCCCTGGCGGAGTCCAACCCTCACCGGTAATGATTTCGACTTACTGCCAGCAATGCGAACCAGACTCTGACTCCGGTCCTACAGGGAACGAACAGCTTCTATCAGGAGGTTCGATACCCCATACTCCCGGAGGACCCCCCACAGAAATCCCCGAGGGACATGGTCAAATGCCTTTTCCAGGTCCACAAAACACGTGGACTGGTTGGGCAAATTCCCATGACCCCTCAAGGACCCTGCTGAGGTTGTAGAGCTGGTCCACAGTTCCACGGCCAGGACGAAAACCACATTGCTCCTCCTGAATCCGAGGTTCAACTATCCGGCGGACCCTCCTCTCCAGTACCCCTGAATAGACCTTACCGGGGAGGCTGAGGAGTGTGATCCCTCTATAACTGGAACACACCCTCCGGTCCCCCTTCTTAAAAAGGGGGACCACTACCCCGGTCTGCCAATCCAGAGGCACTGCCCCCGATGTCCATGCGATGTTGCAGAGTCATGTCAGCCATGACAGCCCCACAACATCCAGGGCCTTGAGGAACTCCAGGCGGATCTCATCCACCCCCGGAGCCCTGCCACCTAGGAGCTTTTTAACCACCTTGGCAACCTCAGCCCCAGAGATAGGAGAGCCCACTCTCGGGTCCCCGGGCCCTGCTTCCTGATTGGAAGGCGTGATAGTGGGGTTGAGGAGGTCTTCAAAGTATTCCCCGCACCGATCCACAACGTCTCGAGTCGAGGTCAGCAGAACACCATCCGCACCATACATAGTCTTGACGGTGCACTGCTTCCCCCTCCTGAGACACCGGATGGTGGTCCAGAATCTCTTCAAAGCCGTCCGGAAGTCGTTCTCCATGGCCTCACCAAACTCCTCCCATGTCCGGGGTTTTGCCTCGGCGACCGCCGTGGCTGCACTTGGCCCGTCGGTACCTGTCTGCTGCCTCCGGAGTCCCACAGGCCAAAAAGGCCCCTGTAGGACTCCTTCTTCAGCTTGACGGCATCCCTCACCCCCGGTGTCCACCAACGGGTTCGGGTATTGCCGCCACGACAGGCACCGACTACCTTGCGGCCACAGCACCGATCAGCCGCCTTAGCAACAGAGGCACGGAACATGGCCCACTCAGACACAATGTCCCCCGCCTCCTCCGAGACATGGTTGAAGTTTTCCCGGAGGTGGGAGTTGAAGCTCTTTTTGACGGGAGACTCTGTCAGGCGTTCCCAGCAGACCCTCACTATACGTTTGGGTCTGCCAGGTCTAACCGGCATCCTCCCCCGCCATCGGAGCCAACTCACCACCGGGTGGTGATCAGTTGACAGCTCCGCCCCTCTCTTCACCTGAGTGTCCAAGACATGCGGCCGCAAGTCCGATGACACGACTACGAAGTCGATCATCGAACTGTGGCCAAGGGTGTCCTGGTGCCAAGTGCACATATGGACACCCTTATGCTTGAACATGGTGTTTGTTATGGACAATCTGTGACGAGCACAGAAGTCCAACAACAAAACACCACTCGGGTTCCGATCAGGGGGGCCGTTCCTCCCAATCATGCCCCTCCAGGTCTCACTGCCGCTGCCAACGTGAGCGTTGAAGTCCCCCAGCAGAACGAGGGAATCCCCAGAAGGAGCACTCTCCAGTACTCCTTCTAAGGAATCCAAGAAGGGTGGATACTCCGAGCTGCTGTTTGGCCCATAGGCACAAACAACAGTCAGGATCCGTCCCCCCACCCGAAGGCGGAGGGAGGCTACCCTCTCGCTACTCCAACGTACAGGCACTAAGTCGGGGGGCAAGAAGTATAGCCACCCCGGCCCGGCGCCTCTCACCATTGGCGACTCCAGAGTAGAAGAGAGTCCAACCCCTGTCGAGAAGGCTGGTTCCAGAGCCCTTGTTATGTGTTGAGGTGAGACCGACTATATCTAGTCCGAACTTCTCCACCTCGCACACAAGCTCAGGCTCCTTCCCCACCAGAGAGGTGACATTCCACGTCCCTAATGCTAGCTTCTGTAGCCGGGGATCAGATCGCCAAGGCCCCCGCCCTGGACGATTGCCCGATCCACGCTGCACCGGCCTCATATGATCCCTCCTGAGGGTGGTGGGCCTACGGGAGGGTGGGCCATGTGCATGATAAATGTTTGTTGTTTTTTTATACTAATTTTTATGTATTTTTTTGTTTGATGCATTTTTTGTATAATTATTGCTTTTTGTTGCCATTGTAGTGTAATTCTGGAATCATTGTGTGTTGTTTTGTGCATTTCTATTGTTATTTTGTGTATTTTTGTATAAATATTTAGTTTTGTGTATTTTGAGTCATTTTCATATGTTTGTTGTTGTTTGGTGTATTTTTCTGTATGTATGTGTTTTGGAGTAATTTTGTGTTTTTGGAGCCTTTTTGTATATTTTTATGCATTTCTGTTGTCATTTTGTGTACTTTTTGTATAAAGTTTTAGTTTTTTGTTTCATTTTACTCATTTAGTAGTATAATTTTATTATAAAGTGTGTGTGTGTGTGTGTGTGTGTGCTTGTGTGTGTTTACATTGTAGCTGCTAGCATCTTTCTTAGCACATAGAATAATATAAAAAGAAACACTCACCGTTGCGCAGAACAAACAATAATCATAGTAGACCCATGTTATGGACCCATCCGCTCACACGGATGATACATAATGTTTGTGTCGGCTAACGACCGTCAGCACAGGCACCGCCCACACTCATGGAGATGAAGGAGGAAGTGAAGTCTGTGACCTGAGATTTAAAGTAAGTTTGGAATCACGGGAATAATAATAAAAAAAACCACGAAATATTAACTTAAATGACTTTTAGTGGTACAAAAATCTTTTTAATATTTTTTTTTTAACCCAAACTAATTGCGACACGGTGATGTCATTATAAAATTAACGTTTTGACCATTTTGCTTCACTAAATCACTCCAAAATAACAGATGCACACTCGAGGTATTTGGAACCCGTCGACTAAGTTTCAAGTCGAACTCACACCGCGTCGGTGATATTTGCTCCACACACAGACACACACACATTTGTTTCTTTTATAGATAGATAAGTGCCTCCTTCGTCCTATAGACCCCTATACAAATGGAAACGATCGCAGAGTGCATCCAGCCAATAGGCTTTGACTTCCTGTTTTTGAGTCTGTCAATCAAAGTGAATGGAACTGTGCACGGAAACAAGGCCGCGCGTCACAACAGCAAACAGCTAAATATGATTTTGGCTCTTACCTGACCCATGGACTTATATCAATGCAACCGATGCAACATTGTTATGTTCCACGACGCGCGTGCAGAAAAGTAGAGGCGTGGCTTTTGGTTGATTGGGAGAGGCAGTGGGAAGAAGTGGAGCTGTTTAGGGCGGGACATCGAGACGTTTCTCAGAAACTTGGGATATCAGCTTTAATGTACTCCGACTTCCTCTCACAACCTAAAGACATGTTATATTATCATGCATCAAAAAACAAAATATTAGCACTGAGTATAGCATTAATGTATTTGACATTTTCTGTGAGAAATCCATGTATCAAATCAAAAGTGAAAGTGTGATTTGGAGCATTACACAATGTTAATCAGCTGATTATGTATAAACAGCTATATTTAATAAGAGTTTATTATAAAAATGGATGAATAAAGAGCAAAGTGTGGGATTTACACATCTAAGATAAAGACAGTATAGGAAGAAGGATGAAAGTTCCCAGGATCAGTGAGAGTCAGGACACATGGTCGCTGGTGCAGTGTTTGTGAGTGTGATGTGAATAAGAGAGTGTAGGTGTAGGTTAGTAAAAAGATGTGAACACAGCTCTACCCCAACACGAGAAATAATCACAATAATAGAAACGATGGTAAGCTCAGGCCAGATCACAAAGCATTGGTCACACTTCCACAAGGGAAGCCGTCATCATGCACTGATAAGAAATGCATGAAATAAAGCAAACAAACATTCCCGCTCAGCCTCCTCTCCCTCCTCTCCCTCCTCTCCCTCCTCTCCCTCCTCTCCCTCCTCTTCCTCTCCCTCCTCTTCCTCTCCCTCCTCTCCCTCCTCTTCCTCTCCCTCCTCTCCCTCCTCTTCCTCCTCTCCCTCCTCTCCCTCTTCTGAGGTGCTTTGTTCTCATGCCTCTCATGTCTTCCTACAGGGAAAAGCTGAGCGAGCTCCGTCGGGAGAAGCAGAAGTTGGTGGAGAAGATTATGGATCAGTATAGAATTCTGGATCCCAGCATGCAACCCACGCCCAGCAAGGCCAAGTACATAATTATATTTATCTTTACAGTGAACACTGCACACAGACTCTAATGCACGTGTCAAACTCAAGGCCCGGGGGCCAAATCTGGTCCATTCAAATAGGCCCGCAGATGGCTGAAAATACAGTGTAAATTGCCAAATAATTTAGTTGTGGATATATCAGTAGGGTTGCAAAGGGAAATAAAATAACGGGCAAATTTCCACCGGAACTTAAATTCAGGAATTTTGGCAATATTCATAAAATTTGAACTTTTTTTGAAATTATTCTGGGAATAATTTTAAATCACCGTATCATATCCAAACAGGAATATTGGCATCCATGCAAAAATAATACACTTTATATATTTAATTGTTGGATTCCCAACCTCTGCAGCCCACTTGAGATCAAATGTATCTGTATTTGGCCCCTGAACTAAAAGGAGTTTGACACCCCTGCTCATAGAGCCACACTCTCACACTGAGATATAGTTCTGATCATTTATCTGGTTGTACAAGTACTGTATTCTGTGTGTGTGTGTGTGTGTGTGTGTGTGTGTGTGTGTGCGTGTGCATGTGCGTGTGTGTGAACAGAGGATTCTTACTTAAATAAAAAGAGGACTAATCTCACCATGTAGCATCACAAATAATCTAACCTCAAACACCGAAATAAAAAAAGCACAACACCTTAATCAAAGAAAAGAGGTGGATGATAGGACTACAGGTAAATCTCAAAGACAATCTAAACAAAAAAATGAATAAATCAATGAATAATGCATGGGGGGAAAGAACAACAGTATAGGAAAGGTGAGTCGAAATCTCTCTACATCAATGGATTTCTGTCATGGTGCGTCATCTCCTCTGTCTGCATCTACTTCTTTTATTTCCTCTTCTCTCAGGCAGTTTACATATAGTCCCACAAGGTTCTGTTTAGACATTCAACAGGTGGCTTTGACATAGAATAAAAGCACAAAGTTATATTGAGAATAAAAAGCCCATTGCCAATACAAAACCCCTGTCGTTTCTCCTATTCAACCCCTTATTGTTGTACATTTTCTTTAACTTACAGTTCAAATGAATTACTGAGCCCTGGTCAATAATTATTGAGCCCCAGAAATTGATATTTAGGTTGTTGGTTTCATCTTCCAACTGAGGAAAATGGAAAGATAGTGATGGATGTCAGACATTAAATAGCTCAACAGGAGCAGCAGGCCTTCAAACTATTGACCAAAT
This sequence comes from Gouania willdenowi, assembly GCF_900634775.1. Classification (NCBI taxonomy): domain Eukaryota; kingdom Metazoa; phylum Chordata; class Actinopteri; order Blenniiformes; family Gobiesocidae; genus Gouania; species Gouania willdenowi. The sequence continues at coordinate 5,920,511 of NC_041053.1, forward strand.
AATATTTCAGTAGTCTGCTGAGGAAGGGAGCTAGTAACTAATTATGTTAAAGCAAACTGCCCTCTAAATATTCTGAAACCCATCTGTGAATTACTAAAAGTTTGAATCAGGCTGTGCAACAGGAAAAATGTGACACGCATTGGCAAAACATAAGAGAAACAAAGAAAAAGCCTTGAAACCCTTGTTTTCTGAAATAATTGTGAGTTTCTTTTACAAAACATGTTAGTAAAAAGCATTCCGTGCTTCAAAAAACCATATCAACTGTTTTAAAAACTTTGTCTTTGAAAATGGCTTGTTTTACAGAAAATCAGTGTTGTGCTAGTTACTGAAAAAAAGTTACTAGTTACCGTTACTAGTTACTTCAGTTACTATTTTGATTACTTACACCAAAAAGTAATGCGTTACTGTAAAAAGTAACTTTTGAGTTACTTAGAATTAAAGAATGTATTATTCATTTTGGGTAATTTGTGTCCATACAGCTTCATATTAGTGCTGTAATAATGTAAAAATTCAACTATAAATGATGTGCATATAAAGCACATAACAGCTGCTCAAAAATTAAAACAGTAATTTTTCAGCCTTAGCACAGTAATGTAAAGCAAGTTGTGTGTATTCCAGATGCACATTCTGCTGTTGAAAATGCTTATAAAAATAAATGTGGAAAAACTAATTCACAGCATTTTTCTCAGCTACACAATGGTAAACATATCAGTCTAACGAGCTGCTGTTAGCAGTAACTCAGCAGTAGCGACAGGCAACAACATACCGTGCAATAGTTTAGCTGACCTGTCCCTGGATCACAGTCACAGTCTGTTAAAATCCAGCCGCAGTGTTAGCTTAGCTTCACTGATGCATCTTTTGGAGACGAAAATAAGACGCGTATTTCCACTCTGAGAAGCACGTCCCGCTCCCGCATTGACTCGCCATGATTGGCGCACGTGATGTAAACAGAAACACGCTGACAATGCTTCTTCTTCTACTGATAAATATGTAGCGCCACTGTATACAGGAAGTACACTGCAGCTAGCAAAGTAACGGACAAACGCACCATATTGTAATGCTAACGGCGTTATTTCTTTAGACAAATATTGCGTTACAGTACTAGTTACTGTCAAAAGTGACATTCGTTACCGCCCAACACTGCAGAAAATCCACAGCTGTTTATCATACTATCTTTCTTTGGCTATACAAATGTTTTTGTTATTTGTTTGGGCCAATAAACTACAGGGAAACACGTGACTATTTAAGCAAATATTCTGATTCTGGGACAATAAACGCAGGAGGTGTGTATTTCTAACGTAGCAGCAGCGTAATGTCAGCTGGGAGTCGCTTTCTTCGCCTCCTCACACCACAGAAACAATCCATTTCAGCCGTAATCCATTGTTTCCCTTCAGCAGCAGCACATCAAGTCACAAATAAGAAGAGAACACGTCAGCTCATCCGATAAAGACAAAACGAGTGCAGTTCAGCTCCTAAAAATAAACCCATGTTTGTGAATGAACGATGCGCTTTGATCAAACACTAAACTGATATTAATGATGGATGTGAATTGCATTAAAACAGTTAAAACAGCTATTGACAACCATGGCTGGGGGGGTTAGGTTAATGCAAAGTTGGTGGACCGTGGCTCAATGGTAGAGTGGGTCATCCAACAACCAAAGGGTTTGCGTTTTGATCCCGGCGCTATCATTTTGTCCTTGGGCAAGGCACATCATTGGAAAGCTTAGAGACCACCTTTAAAAATCTGTAAATTAACTCTGATCGACTTATTCCTGGTTTTCTCATGACGCAACACATGGACCCTCATTTATCAACCGTTGGTGAGCATATCAGATCTCACGTCAAGTCTGATTCCGTGCACGCAAATCTGAGTGTGGATTTGTGCAGCAGCAAAATATGACTGAGACAGAAAGTATTAAACAAGTCTCAGCTGTCATTTAAACATGAGCAGACACACATTCAGAACAGATCAACACGGATTATTAAAAAAAAACTAAAATTAATTTAAAAAAAAAACTTTATTACTGATTCCAATATTTTGGTTTTCCTTTCACGGAATCCCGTAAAACCCAGCTAATAAACTCTGCTCCACTCCGAGCAGGAGTGCATAGGTTCACCCAGTAAACACAGACATACACTGGACACGCTGCTATGCTCTGTCTTAGAAAATGAAGTGCTGTACGGAAGGAATAGTTTCCTCCGTACAGCACTTCATTGAAAGCCGTACAGAGGAAAACAGGACCTCTTTCATGCTTTTTCATGTAAATAGTTCCTTAAACTTTTACAAATGTGCTGCAGTAATCAATAATGTGTTGAATTGTTGGTGAAATTGGCTGAAGACATCATAAACACAGGCAAGGGACAACATTTAGTCATTTTCAATGTGATATTTATTGCCTAGAGCATGTGAACTGAGGCCAATTTAAACCTCATATCCGTGCGTCTCTCCAAGATTTCTGTTGTGAAGTTGCTCACAGAGCACACAGGGGGGCAGACGTCACCTGCTCGATAGCTGATTCTCTTCCACAGAGCGTTTAAATGCGCTTCTTAAATTCCAGTTTTCACACGTTTAAAAAGCACATCTTTGTTTTGCTCCACCTCAGATGTGAGGATGCCGATTTTAATCTTGGAAAAGCTTCTTTTCTTGTTTGACCTCAGTGGGCGGGGCCTCTGAAGCAGAAAGGTGTAACATGGTAATGTCGCCGCATTTGTTTACACCCGATCATTTGTAAGCTGGAAATGATCAAATGCAAATGTTTTATAAATCACACGTTGGTCCTGTCATACGACCAAATGTGGACTCTGATTTGCATCCGTTTTTACGCAAGGTTGATAAATGACGGCCATGCAGTCTAACAATAAACACAAATATTTTTCTGCTTGTCAAGAGACAAATATGTATTTAGGTACAAGCTCACTGGGGGTTTTAAACTAACAAAAAGACCTGCTGCCATCACATGCACACGTGCTTGTCTGCACAGGAATTCTTAAGAAGTACACTGACTATTCTATTGCACTTAATAAATCCCATCAGCTTGTTTATCCTTACAAGAATGACGATTTTCCGTTCACTATAATTCGTTTTTTTTTTACTTTGAAAACAACCAAGACTGTTGTCAACTGCATCGTTCAAGAAATGTAACAATTGAAAACATATTTTTGTGCCTTGTGCAGAGATGTGCATGACATTTTAATTATGTATTTTCTATAAATATGCTCCTGGTATGCCAAGTGACATTTCCACGCTTTCTGCATATTCTCTAAGAAAACAAGAAGTATAGAAAACAGTGTTCAGAGTCAGTGTATATTTTGGTCATTGAATTTTCCTTCAGAAAAGGAAATCAAAAAACTATTTGTTATTTGATTTCCGTTTTCAAATTGAAAAACTACTATTGAAATTTAAGGCATATCTTCATCAGGGTCAAGAAGGGATGAACAAACATTTAAAAACTGGTTGATTTTCAATTTTTCTTTCTAAAACAAAAAAAATGCCGTTTTTCATAATGGTGAGACTGGAAGTTGTTCTTTTCAAAATAAGAGCACATAGACGCGTACGCCGCAGTTTTTCTGTGGCCAAAATATATGAATTATCTCTATATTTTTCCTGCTTTTTAAAATGTCTTTGGAACGGTACCCTGAAATAATTTTAATCATTGCAAATATATCGCACCAAATTGGGAGTGGAAGGGGTTTGTCAGCATTAATATATACTCTGATACATACAGACACATATACAGTATGTATCGTGTTCAAATATGGGATTTGTCTTTGGAGTGAGATTTGAACTGAAATGAACACAAATACAGAATTAGTAAATTTACATAATTGTAGGTGCATCAGAGCTCACCCCTCTTTGTCCTCACAGGAAATCTAACTGGATAGCCGACAGGATGAAGAAGCTGATCAAACCACGGGGAGGAGGACGAGAGGGACGCATCCTTTACACCGCCGCGGGAAGCGTGGAAAACCTGGCCGACAGCTCAGAATTTACCCCAGACTCACACACACCCCAATCTGGTGAGAACACAAACACACACACACACACACACACACTCAGGAAACTGGTTTGCACAAGAATAATGCGTGCATGCTTAGCCCATCTAGTGAAGCTGCAGGAACACACACAAATCAACTCATGACTACCATGTCATGGGTCGCTCTGATAACGACTCACTGCAGGTGACTTTCTTTGTCGTAGAGATGAGATTTGTCATTTCTGAGCATTGACTTACAGTAGATCAGGGTAAAAAAAGCAGCAGTTGTTTTCAAAGACAGCTTTGAATTTTTTGTATTTTTGACACCTGAAGCAGGTCTCCACCTACCTAATTTCACTTCATTGTGCCTTGTGTTTTCTACTATCCTCTTTTAAAAGCCTGGTTCTCGCACCGTGAGGAAGGCTTTTTTATGTATTAATTTTGTAGTGCTTCAGTCCCAGAGGGATATTTAAGCTCTCAGCGGCTCAGCAGGTGGAAAAAGCTGAAAATCCCTCATTTGCCTTCGACTCCTGTTTTATGTGTTCAGCGTGACATTTTCACCCTGACACTAATCTGTTTCATGGCTGGTTAATGTGACATACAAGGTAATCTGTCAGGATTGCCTTTTCAATGAAGACGCTACTCTTTTATCTGGGAAAGCTTTTAAAGAATAATTTGCATCACACGCTCCTTAAAATTGGAGAAAAATACACACTATAAATGATAGGCAGTGAATTTTAGCACTTTTCCCTTATTTTAAATCCCATTATCTTTATCCCACAATCTTCACTCCAGGATAAAGAAACGCTGTTTGCATTTGAACCCTGTGAAGATGCACCTCGCTCAGCATGCAGCAGGAGGAACAGGATCCTTTGGTTTCATTCTGTGACGTAAATGTTCCTGATCTCATACAAAGAGCTGCTAATGCACTACAGTTACTGTTTTCTTTTTTTTTTTTTTAAATACAAATAAGGATGATAAGAGGAATTAAACACAGTGTGAGCTGCACATAGCCTCGTGTGTGTGTGTGTGTGTGTGTGTGTGTGTGTGCATCTGACATTTTTTTTCTCAAGGAGTACCAAAAGTAAAAAAGTTAGGAGCACATAAAAATTTATTCATAGAAACAAAAATATGCAACTCACATTTTTTTAAATCTTATTTTGATTTGTTATTTTCTTCTCCCTCTGTTAAGTAAACAAACACACCCTGTTTATTGAAGTATCAATTGGATTACAAACCAGATTGATTATCTATTACATTTTTGATCATTGATCTTAATGTAACATCAGTCAGCTGCTGAATTATTTAACTTCTCTTTTGAGTAATAGTAATACAATATACAATAGTATTGTATAGTGTAATTGAAATATCCCAGTTAGGACGACTCGCCTGGTTTGTATTACGATTTGAAAAATCACCAATCTTTGGAAATTTAAGAATTGATTCATAATTCAATAATAAAATAAAAAAAATAAAAAAAAGATTATCAGTGGCGGCCGCATTTGCACAGCCTTCCTTAAGTTAGCTGACTCAATTTGTTTGCTGGTGCGAGTGCCCAGAGCCCTGCGTGGGTTTGGGTTTGGTACATTAGCTTCAGGCTGTAAGCTGCTATCATTCTCTGTAAATAAGCCCAGTTTGGGTGAGGACCACAGTACAGGGGTTATTTGTTGTTTATTATATTTGGGCCTCTACTGTGCTGGCAGCGTGCACGCTCCCTTTCCCAGTATACGGTCTCTATACTCGGGCAATCTACTACTCGGCGCTCAGACGAAGCTGAGGAGTGCTGTGTGATACCGGACAGGCGATGTACGTGCCCCCTACCTCTGCTGAGCTACAACAGCTGTGTTTACTACGAGGAGTGCAACTACGATGGATGGCTCTCATTTCTGCATATGAGATTTGAGATTTGGTATCAAATGTAAAGTGCATTACAAATAAAATTTATTATCATTATTATTAGATGTCTGCACAGGGCTCCCCCTCCTCAGATCAGAGTTCAGGGGCCAAGATGAAGGACAACTCCATGCGCTCTATCATGCACCGAGCCATAGTTACAAATGTAACTATGGTTTTATCAATCCTGAAGGACTGCCAGAGCTCTTTGTCAATCAGAATCCTAATGTGCTGGTGAGAAGATTCTGTTGGAAAGCTCCCTGAAATGACACCTGAAGATATAAGCTTCCTCTGGGTCATCCAGGGGTCACAGGTGACATTTTTGGTATACATATTAGCGCAAAGGGGATTATTCAGAGCTTAAAGCACTGTCTCTGTAGGTCATTCGGGATTCATCGAAGCATTGTTACATTCGTAACTCTTCGTTATCACTCATTCATTCCATCATTATGCTCATTGCAATAGGCGACCGGCCGTTTTTGCTGTGTGATGTTTAGGAAGTTTGGTGCAAATATTAGTGTGAAAGCAGACCAGACCAAATAAAAATGCAACAATGTTGTAGACTCACCGCCTGAACTGCATGAGTCCACCAGATGATATATGGCAAAGCACCCTTATTGTAGCGCTAACACTCCAAGAGTTTCTATTGAGTAAGATGAACACTCCATTTTCCTTTACATTTTTTACCTAGAGCCCATGTAACAAACTCAAGGCCCGGGAAACGAAATTGAGTCTTTCGAGCATCCAATTTGGCTCTGAGAAGAAAGTAAAAAAGACATGGAAACTTTAGTTATTGTGTAAATTATCTAATAACCGAGTTGTAGATATCTCAAATTCACCAATTTAATAAAACTCTACCATATTTTTAGGGGCTTGCATTTTTCCTTTGTTTATATCACATGAAAGTCTTGCAATTTCTCACAAACAATTCCACAAAATTCCTCTAAATTACACAAAAATTGTTAACAAAATCAAGTCAAATGAACTGATTTTGAAAACTAGGGCACAACAATGTTAAAATGTTTCTTTTTTCCCCACCTAAAATCTGCAGCCCACTTGAGATCAAACTGGTCCATATTTGGCCCCTGAACTAAAAGGAGTTTGACACCCCACCACGAGCAAGGATGTCTTCTGTTTTGGTGCTGGGATTTCACCGCAGGGGAGCCACGACTGGCTCTGGAGCCATAGGTTAGTGAACCCTGAAATAGGTAAACACTAACAGGCTCATCATTTACTCATTAGGCCAGTTTAAAGGCTAAGAAAACCTGGAGAACATGCAAACTGCACTAATAATAATAATAATAATAATGCATCAGTTTTATATAGGGCTTTATCATAGACACTCAAAGTCGCTTTACAGAATTAAGGCATTATTCTTTCACTCCACACTTAGTGGTGGTAAACTACTGTTGTAGCCACAGCTGCCCTGGGGCAGACTGACGGAAGCGAGGCTGCCATAGTGCGCCATCGGCCCCTCCGACCACCACCAACACTCACACACTACATTCATACTAGGCAATGTAGGTGAAGTGCCTTGCCCAAGGGCACGATGACAGATCCCACTGGGTGACTGCCACCCCACTGTGGCACCTGGAATTCTCAGTGATCTCCCATCCAACTACTAACAAGGCCCAGACCTGCTTAGCTTCTGAGATCTAATGGGATCGGGCAATGATAGACTGGTGTGTGGGATTAAACAGAATTAATCCCACATTCAGATCATCTATAGCTGTGAGGCAGAACCGAACTATACTGTTCTGAAAAAAGAGTGACTAAAATTCAGTTAGATACCCACATAAATAACATTGTACTTACTTTCTTTACTTTATTTGTTCTTTTGGCTGTAAAAGAGTCTGACATCACATTTCAAGTGTTTGCTTTTGCTCCATTTGTTCAGAAAATCTTCTTCTTTCACCATCTGTCAGTTGTTTGATTGTACTTTGAGTTAAGTCTATGAAAAACAGAGAATATGAAAAATGGATTTTGCAGGATGTCACCCAGTGGGTGACAGCATCAATTAGGAAGAGAAAGTTCAATATATCCTTGAATTGTTTTTTTTGTAAAATTAATAATCAAGCATGTGTAGATAGTTCTGCTCCAGACTTTGGTTTTTGATTTTCTAACTCTTCATGTGAGAACTTTTGCCTTCTTAAGCCTTTCCTCACTTTTAAATCCTGCTCGTTCTGTTTTCTGTCAAACTTGTTTCTTCACATCCCACTCTGTCCATTCTCCATCCATACTTTAGTTCTGAACTGGGATCAGATTTGACTGAAACCCAACAGTTGTTTCAACACACACTGTACAGCAGTAACTAGTGAGAACTCTGTGATTCTGTTTTTCTTTTTCTTTAAGTTTGCATTTTCTCTTCTTTACAAACAGTAACAGAAAGAAAGGTTCGATAATCAGAAACATTTACAAACGACAGTGAAGATTACATTTAATGTGTAATAAGTGCGTGAAGGAGGTCTTTGTCGCACTTTTTCTTGAGGGTATTTAAAATAATAAATAAATACAGTATAAAAATGTCAGTGAGAAAGCTGTATGCTGCACAGTGTTCATTTTGACATGATATGTTGTTTTAGTCTCAGTCACTCATCAAAGAATTGATTTATAGTTAAAATCACATCTTTCATTTTAGTTATCATTTAGTCCGTGGAAGTCAGCCTCGTTTTAAGTCGCATTTTAATCTTTTTCAAAATTTGATCATTTTGTTATAATGTAATACATTTTGTAAAATAAAAATCTTCATGGTTGTAAAAATTCAATTTTAAACATACCTATAACTATGTGTTTAATCATTTAAACTAAGAATGTGCCATATTACCTTTGTTTAATAAAAAAACATGTTTAAGGCCTGTTAGAAAAAGTGTATTACGTAATCATGTTCTTTACAAGTTGTTGTTTATTTTCTGTATATTTGACCAAAGGACTTAAAATCTTAAATCAGATTTAACCATTAATGTTAACACTGGTGCTGGGGAAGCTGAGAGTTTTGTAGCTCAGGCCAAAAAAGTTGTAGAACAAGTAAAAAAAAAATCTGGTAAACACCAGCCATGGAGTGGAGTTAATCACTTGAACTTACATTACAGACAATGATGATTATTGTACAGGGAGGGCTCACACAACTGAATAGGTTACATATTCAGGGTTTAAGTGAAATTAAAATGCTTTTATTCAAATTATTGTTTCAATTTAAATAACCACGGGTTATTTGTGTGGATTAAATTGTTAGCATTATTATTGTTTTTTTGTTTACTCTGGTAGATTTTATAATGAGTCACCTCCATTGTTCACCTCCTTCACAGTGTTGTGTTTTAAATGGCACAGAGTGATTCAGATTCAGATGTTTTGGGATGAACTGCAGGGTTTGGTAGAGGTGTGTGAGGTTAGCACGTCCGTCTCACAGCATGAAGGTCCTGGGTTCAAGCCCTGGGTTGGATACTTGGTTTAAAATAAAAAAAAAAAGCCTTTTTTGTTGTTTTCAGCTGTTTTGTTTCAAAGGCTTAAAAAACACACACACAATGCTATCTGTAATATATATTAGTTTTAAATGATCAAACTATGATAATGGTATGATTTCACTGTTATTGAAGAAGGATGTTTTTTAAAGCAACAGTATGGTTTAATAAAATCACTAAAAGATAAATATCATGTTCCTACGTGAGTAAATGTTTGAGAGAAACTTAGGGACTTTTTATTGATTTTCCTCCATTTAAAGAATAAGAAGATGGACAATTGTTCCCACTGATGCCCTCATGGCTGGCAGAGTTGCCTGGTTGCCATAGCAACTAACCATTGTTAATATTTTGCTGAAGGATAATTAAACCTAAAGAGGACAGAGATCAAACCACTAACCCTGTGATAAGTAGCATCGTAGCTGGGCCACAGTCTCCCTACATTCATTGATGCACCTGTTCATCCTCCTCTCTTTGTTTATTTGTGCTGGAAGAAAAGTTGTAATGATGTTGTTTGTTCCATAAATCACTCGCACAGATTTGTCCCATCTGTGCCACTCAGAGAGAACTGTTGCTCCCAGTAATGCTGAAAATCACCGAGCAGTGGATGTTTTGGTGGATTATAGCCACAACTCAGGCTGACAGAGCTGTGATTCACCAACACTGTGGGTAAACACACAGCTCTGGGTAATAATCACACCCTGTGCTGTTTCAGACCCTCGCAGCGCTCCATCCTCTCCTTCTGCCTCCAGAAAAACTCCATCCCAGGTGGAGCAGGACCCCTCAGCTCCAGGGACTCGCTCGGGCTCCAGGGGCCGCCGTAAACTGGGCTCCCGTCACGGACTGGGACTGGGATTATCCAGAGGAGGATTTGGGCTGTCCCAGTCTTTCAGTCCTGGCGACCATAAGACACATCCACGCCCCAGGCTACGCTCAGGACAGAACTCCTCATCTGTCCTCTGGGAGGGAGAGGGGTGTAAAACAAACGCACCTCAGGGGCCAGACGCATCGTCAGCCAACCAGAATGAGATGGAGGAGGGTGGAGACACAGGTGAGGAGGGGGAAGAGAGGAGGCTGTGACTTCCACCAGGGTTGGGGTCAATTAGAATTGTATTTGTTTAATTGATAATTCAGTACAATTATGGCGTATATTTATAATTGTAATTGTAATTTTAATAAATATGTTGCTGTTGTAATCGTAATTAAATTGTAATCGAGTTTAAATAATGACTGTAATTGTAATTGGCATGAAAAGTTGATAAAAATTGTCAATTATAATTTAACGCAAAATTGGGGAACCATGTTACAGTTCTATGTACAGTTCTACACATATGTAGTTAATAATTATTAAAATATGTTTCATATCAAGCTTTCCCACATTTAAAAAAAAAAATAAAATCTATGTGTATACAGACACAAAAAAGGCTCAGACCAAAAATAGTAAAACCTATATTTATTATTGATTAGGAAGTCTAACTAGGTAACCAATAAATAGGAAATAAATAAGATGTTAGATATTAGTTACACATGTATTTTACAGCTGATTTAGGACCCGTTAGTAATTGTGATTAATTAAACTTGAACTTTGGTAATTGAGAACGTAATTGTAATTGACTTTCTGAGGGGGAAAAAAAACCAATTGTAATTCAATTGTAATTGCAAAAATATGCTGGTCACTGTAATTGTAAGTGAATTGTAATTGAACCTGGGTAATTGGAAACGTAATTGTAACAGAAAAATGTAATTGACCCCAACCCTGACTTCCACTAATGTATTTTGAGAATGTAGTTTTGTGTGTTTGTAAACGTCCACATGCCTTTTTCACTGTGATCCTTCCTGGTTTTCAGACAATCAACACTCAAGTGTCGACACTTTGACAGCACAACAACAACAACAACAACACGCTGCAGACTCACTGCTACGGGATCAGGAATGAATGTTTTATACTGTTTGTATCATTCCTTTGTACTTTTCCATCACCCCTGTAGTATTTTTAAAGGATGAATAAACAACTGGATTCACAGAGAAGAAGGAGGCTGAAGATTGAACTTGATCTGTTTGATGGAGGCATGCCATTGTTTATTCTGTCATTGGCTACGTTAACTGAATTATTACACATACTAATAATAATAATAATAATAATAATAATAATAGTAATAATAATATGTATACACAAACAAAACACCAAAGCAATGAAAAAGAATTGTAAAAAAGTTTAAAAAGAAGATAAAATCAACAAGATGATTGAGTCATCTATAGGTTTAGTCTTAGATATATTTTTGGGGCTGTAATGACAGAAATATCATTGAGTTAAATAAAACAGTTTTTAAAAAAAAATGTAACTGTGATTTAAAAGATTGAGGGACATAAACAAACTTGCAGCTTTCAAAAAAAAAATCTTTTCTTTTTTTTTGGTATTTTCTCATTTGTGTTTTGTGAGATACTGGAGTCATTTTCTGTGTTTTCAAGTCCTTTTTTTGCATTTTCTGTGTTTTGGAATAATTTTGTGTATTTTTTTAAAGATTTTTACATTGTTATTGTCATTTTGTGCATTTTTGTTGTAATATTCTGGATTGTTTGGTCATTTTGTTTCTTCCTAAAATAATGATGTACATTTCATTTGTCATTATGTGTGCTTTTTGATTTATTTTGTGCCCCTGGGCCGCCAGTGACTCTAAAACCTTCAGAGCTTATTAAACAGTTCGAAGTATTTTAGTTTCCTCTCTGACAAACAAGAAGCTAATGTAGAGATTTCATATCTGAGTGGATGTAATCAGGGTTGGGGTCAATTACATTTTTCAGTTACAGTTACGTTTTTTAATGATTGATGTTAAATTACAAGTCAATTAAAATTACAGTTACCAGCATTTTTTCCAATTGCAATTCAATTACAATCATTTTTATGCTCAGAAAGTCAATTCCAATTACATTCTCAATTTCTAAAGTTCAATTAAAATTAATCACAATTACTTAGTCTGAAATAAATAACCAAATAAAAGTTAACCTTCCTCTTGTGTTAGCTTTCTGTTAGCATCTCTTATGATAACGGCTCCTAAATCAGCTGTAAAATACACTAAAAACAAATATCTATCATCTTATTTCTTCTCTATCTATTGGTTAGGCTTCCTAATCAATGAAAAATATAGGTTTTAATATTTTTGTTGTGGGCGTATGAGCTTTTATTTTGTCAGTATGTGCCCGAATTTCAATATTTTGAAAATGGTAAAATGTGGGAAAGCTTTATATGAAATACAGTTTAATAATTATTAACTACATATGTGTAGAACTGTACATAGAACTGTAACATGGTTTCCCAGTTTTGAGTGAAATTATAATTGACAATTTTTATTGAATTTTCATGGCAATTACAATTACAAAGTCAATTATCTGAACTCAATTACAATCTAATCACAATTACGACAGATTTTTAAAGTTACAATTATAATTACACAATAACTGTAATTAATTATCAATTACACAATTACAGTTATTATTGACCCAACCCTGGATGTAATCAGCTTCAGTGTGAAGATGTTGCTGTGATGAAGCAGACTGAAGATAAAAGACTCCAATAAATCTGATATTGAACACTGTGAGGAACACAGGGTGACAGGGTGGAGGAAATGGTAATGGGACAAGTCGGTACCAAGGTGCAGACCTGCCGTCTTCATTCAGCATTTCTACCCTCTGTGTCACTAGGCAGTTCCAGTCAAAAACCCTTTCACAATAGTCTTGAAATACCTGATGGATGTCTGCAGCTGTGAGCATAAAAATCACTTCTCTGAGTTCCAGCTTTAACTTAAAAGAACATAGGGCAGGATTTGAGGGAAACAAACATTCATTTTAAGTTTTTTTTTTTTAATTCTAATGGGTGATGTAGCGCTCTAAACTAAAGAGAATGAGTTCACACACATTTTTCTCTACTGCTTTGCAAAATACAGTTTGTACTGCTGTTCTGGGCATGAATTTCCCGCGCAGTTCTGCAGGTGTGACGTCAAATGACGCTGGTGCACATCCTTGATGGCTTGGAAATAAACCGGAAATAAAGAATAAAGAAGAAGACGGCTTGTAGACTGAAAGAAGACAAGCACAGTGGACTAAACTACTGTCCTACAATAAACAGTCACATGAACGACAAGTAAATAAATAACCGTGTCAGAGTTGGAGTGCGGATCGGGCCACATTTTCTTTTCCGAGTCCGACTCCACAGTGAAAACCTCATTTTTTTCTTAAAGAAATGACATGTTTACATGTGTTTTAGTGGTTAGCACCGATTTTATTAACAACTGTTAACGTCAACATCAGATCAACGCACGGGTAACAAGCAGGGACGACGCTACACCGGGACTAGGGAGCGCTATAGCCCCGTCAAGAATTTGTGTAGCCCCAGTTAAGCTCCTTGAGCATTTTATTTAATATTTAACATTTTTTATTATTAATTTATTGAGTTAAAAAACATTAAAAAGTTCCAGAGTTGCCATTCTGTTCCAATCAAATCCCTGCTTGTACCCGACAATCCTTTATTTATTCTTTAATCCACCCACTATAATGACTGCAACCTTCCTTAATGTGACTGAGTGACGTTTGTGACACACTCACACACACCAGCAGGAGAGAGAGGCGGAGCTAAACATGTCCGCTAACTTGTTGGTTGTGAAATTTGGTTTCACGAACCACAAAGAATACATTTGTAAAAGCACAGCAAAGAGGAAACACTCTGTGGTGTGTAGGTGACCAGCCATGTTAATTCTTGGCAGAAATGCTTTTAAACACTTGCTGTACATTCAGCTGACATAAAAATCTTGTTTTCAAATATGTAGAATAATTGTGAATTTATCAGTAGCAGTAGTAGTTTTTATATTTTAGTAAATTTTTTGCAGGCACCTTTTTTGTCAAATGTATTTAAAATAAACAAAAATTAAAGAGAAAATGTTATTTAACTGTTGAACCTTGTCTTGGTCTCGGCTTGTCTCGGTCTTGGTCTGGACTCGGTCTCGGCTCCTGAAAGTCTTGGTCTCGTCTTGGTCTCGGTGCATTCTGGTCTCGGGTAAGTCTTGGTCTCGGATAGTGTGGTCTTGAATGCAACACTAATCAAAGATGAGGATAATCCATGTGATTGTGCAGAACAAGGAATGTTTCAACAGTGTATTTCTTTATAATTGTCCTCTGCTCCATTCTCCTTGCCCCGTAGATCACTGTTATCACTGTTATACGGTTCAAGTTTTCTTCTGCAGCAGCTACTGTAGCTGCAGAAGGTAGATTAGATTAAAAGTTATTTTAGTAATCAGAAAAAATAGTCTTTGTTGACTCACTTTGAAAATCTTAATTTTTATTATTTAACTCGTATTAGCATGTGTTACCTTCCGACAAAGACGTTTCAATTTGCTCATTTAAAATCATGTGTCCCACTTCTTCACACTAACTTGTCCCGAACTGAAAATGAACTCCCCTGGATAAATGTGGTAATTAGTATCAAGTATCATGCATTTTAGTTCTCCAACTTTTGGTTTAATTTGGTTTGAGTGAAGTAAAAGTGTATAATTGACAAAAATAATTACATAAAATTATTACATTAAAAGTGAATTCTACAACAATGAGTTTAGTAAAAAAACGAAAATGGCGCCAGCATGTACCGGCTGCCGTCTGCTGGAACTTTTGTTTGTAGCCGCACTGATCGGTTTTCTGTGCCAAAACATCGCTGCGCTGATAGTTTACAATCATTTGTTCATTCTTTTTTCATTATGTAACAAAATCATGAAAAACAAAAAAAAACACTCATTATTTGATATTTGTTTACAAAACCAAAATGAAAAAACAAAAAACGCCTTGTTTTTCAAATCCAAGCTCTTCTACTTCGGTACAGAAAACGAAAAACGGAAAACAAACATCTTTATTAATTTTCTCCATTACCGATTTGCCAAAGTACGTGACCTAGAAGTGTACTCTCATCCGACGCTAACGGCTATGCTAACGACAGTTCGGCATGACAAGATCGCTGCTTCCAACTGTGCATCTGAAACGTGTCCTTTTTGCTTTAGCTGGTGTTGGGCACAGAACCTCCTCATGGACATTTAGGAGGATTTAGAGACTCCTAAGTGTTGCAGAGTTAAATATATCTCCGAATGTGTAAAGCTTCACTTCCGGGTCACGTACTTTGTCAAATGGGTAACGGAGAAAACAAATAAAGGTGTTCGTTTTCAGTTTTCCATTTTCTGTACCAAAGCAAAAGAGCTTGAATTTGAAAAACAAGGCGTTTTTTGTTTTTTTCATTTTGGTTTTGGAAACAAATATCAAATGAGTGTTTTTTTCGTTTTTCATGTTTTTGTTACATAATGAAAAACGAATGAACGAATGATACACGGATTGTTTACGACCGTCAGACACTTATTAATCTTAATCGTTCACATGAGGTACGTCTGGGCTTCAACTCTGAGGATCAAACATCCAGACTTCCTCCTCACTTGGCGTCAGTACCTGACTTCCTGTTGCGCTCACCTGTCCTCCGGAGGAAGCGTGCCAAAAAACGGGGTAAACGTGGTGGAGTCCTGTTGAGGATAAAGGTGTTCTGGAGGTCAAACCCTGGGACTGATCCTAGACGCCAGTTAACATATGGATTACGGTGGATTCAGCCCGTGGCTCCAGTGCGTCTGGTCTCCGGCTTGCGTCACCTGCCACTCGAAGCGCCGCTCCGCAGATGCCGTCACCGGCATCTGGGTGTGGATCACGGGTGGCTTCGTCCGCTGCGCCGCAGCTCTACACAGGCCGATGAGGAAGTGACTCTACGCCTCGGCTTGCAGAACACTAGATCGCTAGCCAACAAATCGCACCTCCTGAAGGACCTTTTTATGTCCCGCGGGTTGGATCTGATGTACATTACGGAGACATGGCAACGGGAAGATGACTACGTTCATCTTAATGAGCTGTGCCCTCCGGACTGCTCTGTGTTTGGAACTCCACGGCTTACACAACGTGGAGGAGGATTAGCGCTCGTATAAAGAGACGCTTTCAGCTGCAGACTGTTGGACATGAACACGTTCAACTCCTTCGAGCTCCAGATGTGTAAGGTTGGAAATGAACACTCTTTTTACTGTGTTTTAATTTACCGAACTCCTGGTTCTGCTCGTTTATTCCAAGATGAATTCTCTGAGTTTATGTCATCTATTGTTAAGCTGGAGATTGTATTAATCCTTGGTGATTTTAATCTACATGTTGATAATTCCTCCTGTCCTATGGCAGCTGAGTTGATGTCTCTAATGGACTCTTTTCACTTTGTGCAACATGTGTCAGGTCCAACACACACTAAAGGTCATACTTTAGATTTGGTCTTTTCTTTTGGTTTAATGATTGACCATCTAGGTATTGAAGACTTACAAATAAGTGACCATTGCTGTATCGTATTTAATCTGTCAATCACACTAGTACAGACAATTTCTAATGTGAAAAAGCGGAGACGCATTCTTAATGAAGCAGCATTCAATGGATTTTCTGCCTCTTTTGATCCAACTACATTTGCTAGTTGAGATGATGTTGACACTTTTATGATAAAGTTCAATAGCCATTGTCTGTCTGTTTTGGACACAGTAGGACCAGCTAAAAACACTCCAGGCTTTAATAAGAAACCTTGTCCGTGGATGAATGAAGCTATTTTTAGCTTTAGGAGAAGCTGCCGAAAAGTGGAACAGTTGTGGAAAACCACTAAACTCGAGGAGCACAGACTCCATTTAAAAGAAAAATAATGGAGCTAAATGAATTAATAAAGTGTGCTTATTTCATTAATCTTGTTTTGCAAAATAAGAGAAACCCCAAGGTTTTGTTCAATACTACTGAAAATCTTGTTGCACCCTCACCGTCCCATGTGCCTGTACACACACAGGAGGACTGTAACAATTTTTTAAATTTCTTTGTAAATAAAGTACAAGATATCAGGGCTAGCATCACTCCACCCTTGGTTAGCTTGTGCACTGCATCAGCCCCTGTGAGCTCATGGTCCTCCTTCACTCCTGTCAGCCTACAGGATGTTCAAGTTTTAGTAGGAAAGATGAAACCCTCATCGAGCACTGTAGACATTGTTCTTACTTCTCTGCTTTTAAATGTTTTTGATGTTGCTGGTCCTTCGGTGGTAAAATTGATTAACCTCTCACTTTTATCTGGCTCAGTCCCCAGCTTTTTTGAACATGCGATAATAAACCCCATTCTTAAAAAACCCAATCTTGATCTGGGGGAGCCTATAAACTACCGGCCCATATCTAAACTTCCCTTCATGTCTAAAATCATGGAGAAAATGGTTGCTAAGCAGCTAACATCATACATGGAACAGCATGATATTTATGATAAATATCAATCTGGTTTTAGATCAATCCACTCCACTGAAACTGCTCTTCTGAAAGTTTCTAGTGACGTGATGATGTCCGCTGACTCTGGTCATTACACAGTTTTAGTTTTACTTGATCTGATGCTGCCTTTGATACTGTAGATCACAGTATACTGGTTGATCGACTTAAATCTGAGATGGGGTTTTCTGGTACTGTTCTCCAGTGGTTTACCTCTTACATCAATGGAAGAACCTTTATTGCTGCTATTAACGACGTTATTGTTGTTTTTGATCAGTCCATGTCTTTGAGGGACATTGTCATCAATTGACTAAAAACTGTTTTTACCACCTGAGAAATATCTCTAAAGTGAGGCATCTATTATCAAAATCAGATCTGGAACTGGTCATACACTCATTTATATCATCTCTATCTACTACTGTAATTCTGTTTTTACTTGTTTTAATAAGTCGACCCTAAACAGACTCCAGTTCGTTCAGAACGCTGCTGCCAGACTTTTAACTGGTGCTTCTAGAACATCCCACATCACCCCCATTCTTGCTACTCTGCACTGGCTTCCAGTTAAGTTTCGCATAGAATATAAAACATTAGTTCTCACGTTCCGAGCATTACATGGCCAGGCCCCTAAATATATCTCGGACTTGTTGTGCCCCTACTCATCAGGGCGATGCCTTCAGTCTTCAGGTCAGGGTCTCCTAAAGACCCCAAAAACTAAATTTAAGACCAGAGGAGACCTGGCGTTCCAGGCTGTAGCTCCCAGACTCCCAGAATAACCTGCACCAGTCTCTCAGGGAGCTCAACTGTGTGGACACTTTCAAAAAACTGCTGAAGACTACACTTTACAGTAAAGCTTTCAGTTAACTGGATTTCATTTTTTATTTATCAATTAATGTTGCTGTTCTTATGTTTATGCACTTGTTTTATTATTCTATTGTGTTGCACTTGTACCACAACTCTGTAGAGCACTTTGTGATTTTATCTGCAAAAAGCGCTTTATAAATAAAACTTACTTACTTACTTACTTACTTACTAGTCACAACCAGCTCTAATTAAGTCATATTTTAAAATTAAAATATCACACTTACTGTGACTAGTTGTAAAACTAAAATTCTAATGTCAGGTGTTTGACGTTTAGAAGTGGGCAATAGTAGCTGCTCACCAGCAAGTCTGATTTATTATTAAAAATCAGTACAAAATCCAAAACAACCCCATAGTCACAACAACCACCAATGTAAAAAAAACAAATGCCTGGAACACAGGATCCTTATTATTAAGACAGTTTTAACCTTGCATTAAAGGCTAGCGATAGGGAATTCTAATGGAAAGTTCTATCAAAACTATCAAATATGACACTAGAGGTTTAGTCTGGTAACTTTCTTCAAAAGTCCTTGAAGAGCAGCCAGGAGCAGAGAAACTCATTAGGGAAACCGTCAGTTCCATCTTACTTTCATCCAAGTAGTGCAATATCTCTGTACGAACAACCAGTAAAAGTCAGAGCTTTACATTTAATGCAGAGCTAATGGAGCATATTTACTGTAATTCCAGTGGTGACAGGTAACATGCACTGATAACCAGGGCTTTAAATTAACACCCGCCAACTACGGGTAAAATTTTACTTTGGTCGTTAACATCGTAGCGTTACTAGCCATTTTGGCTGGTGAAGAACGAAACAAATACCTCTGCGTCTGTTTGGAATTGGATCGGCAGCTGCAGAAACGATGCCACAAGTCATTGTTGCCAGATTGGGCTTTTTTTTTCGAAAATAAATTTGAGGGTTTTTGTGTGTGTTTAGACTTAAAAATGTAATGTATATCTGACAACACTGCTGGTTGTACTTATCCAGGGGTCCCCAATCCTGGTCCTCAAGAGCCACTATCCAGCATGTTTTATAGATGTTTCCCTCTTCCAACACACCTGATTGAAATGACCAGGATCGTTCTCAGGCTTCTGCAGAGCTTGATGATGAGTTCATCATTTGAATCAGGTGTGTTGGAAGAGGGAAACATCTAAAACATTCTGGATCGTGGCTCTTGAGGACCAGGATTGGCCACCCCTGTACTAAACCTACATTTCCCACGAACACTAAGTCGTGAAGTGTCATACAACGTAACGTATCATACATACGTGCTTACGTTAGCGTGATTGTTATGGTTTGGTATCGAAACGGCACAAAACAGCCGGAACGGCCGGAAATTCATGATGAATTCTTGAAAATAGGTTGCATTTAATATCGTTTCTTTTGGCTTATTTACAAAATTTGTGTTGTTACTCATGTCATCATTATGCTCTATAGTTGTTCTTAATTAATTTTCTGAGAAAGATGTTGTAATCGGACAAAGGGGGTACTTGGATTCAGAAATAAGACTTGAGCCTTAACATTTTGATAATCACTGGCGTATAGGACACACACACAAAGAAAAGTATCATTTATTCTTTAAGCCTTGTATTGTATGAGCAGTAACATGGCCTGGTCTCAACAGACTCAGAATTATGGAAGTTCATCACAAAGCCAGTGGCAGCACTCTGTAATCCCTGTGTGTGTATCTGTGGATTTTAAGACTGTAACACAGGCTTAGTCTGTGGACATGTGCAGGCTAAACATCATGGCTCAGCAGAACTGAAAAAGCAAAGAACATCTGTTGGAGCTGGACTTTAGGGATTAGAACTTCATGAGTCGAAGGGTTGGTGAGTCAGCAGTGACTACACTAAACACGTTGGTGTTTATTTACATCCTACCTCATACACAACAAACTACTGCAGTGTGCTAATATGTGCCGCCTTTATTGCCAGACCCAGCATGAACCTCTGTTCCACCATGTTGCCATGCGTTGTCCTTCACATCTGCAAATTTAAAATTTAAATCTTGATATGATTTTTTGCAGCAGATGTACACTGCTGTGTAGAAACCAGTGTGAATATCACTGCCCGTTGCTTGTCCCTTCTCATATCTCCTTTTTTCTCATTCAACATGTGTTTTATTTGTGAGATCCATGTAACATGTTGTGGTAGGAAACACTTTTCTGTAGCAGTGCATTGGCAGACATTGTCATGCGATCCTTTAATGCAGAAAACTATATTTCTCTGTATGAATTTCGGACATCAGTGGATGCTATTAGTTTCTCTCCTGAAGGCAAAAAAGGGTGAAGCACATAGTTTGTATAATTTGTTTGTTTGCTCCTCAGTTAATAAATGGAGCAAAGTTCAAAGTCCACAGTTTTTTACTTCTTGTTAGCTGAAGACTGCCATGTTGGGTGATATATGGACTCTAAGCTACATTATGGTTGCTGTGGGTAATTGTTTTCTGGCAATGCAAAGCAAATATATCTTTGTAAACCTACAGTATATACACGAAGGGGCGGATTCACTAAGATTTGAAATAAAGGGTGTAAACCAGGTGTGTCCCTAAATCCTTTAGTGGCACTGTTTCTTTACCTGAAGGGTATTCCATAAAGGAAGATTAACAAACTCTGAGTTTATTCATGAAATCTGGGTCAACATACCCCGCAATGGGAAACTCTGGGTATCTGATTCCATTACAGCTGGTATAAAGTGGATCAATCAACACTAGGTATGTAAACCTTGGGTTACGTACAGTATATGCACGCGCACAATAAAAAGCCATCATCAGTGGAGCAAGGATTGCACAAGCTGCCATGGCAACCACCCGGAAGACAACAATCTATTCACCCCGATGGGTGAAATCAGCCGGCGTTTGAGGAATATGAGCCTGTTCTAAAGGTGTTCACACACAATGACACATCAACGACTATAGTCGCTTAAAATGCCTGTGATTAGTCGTGCTTTTTTGTCACTTCATCACTTCATCATGCCAGAGACCTGACGACCATTTAACAATATGAATAGATTGTGTCTTTGGAGCCGGGGCAGCAGTAGAGGGATGCTGCATAGACAGTGAAGGCCGCTTGACATCGCATCATTTATATTGATTTTTAATGTGTCATCTCAACGTCCAAAAAAGGAAAAGGCTTTTTTCTTTTTTTGGACAAAAAGGATGTTGCAATCATCACCCCACTGATGACTGGGTTTGAAGTGACTTGAAGTGACTTTTTCTCCTTAACATTATCCATAGGTTTGTACCCAGGGAACTTTACTGCAGACGTCAGTAGGCGTTTTAATGTAGATCATCCTCTCAGTGTCTTTCACTAAATGCTCTGCATCCACAGTGTTATAAAGAAAACTACCATTTGCAAAAACAAAACGTAAAGCGGCACATCGTTTGTAATGATGTGAGCATGTCTGTGGTGTGTGATGTTAAATGTGTGTCAGATAAGAGTGTCAGGGTACAATAAAGTGTTCCTTGAAAAGCGTGTTGAGGTGGGCGGAGCCAGGTAGAAACCCAGGGTTTCTTTTAGACAAAACCTGCCAGTGAGCAGGTCCGGTTCATGGAGAATGTTACCATGGTAACATACTCAGAGAAGAACATACCTCGCCTTCAGGAATGGGATACTCAGAGTTTCCCTTATTTGAGCCCAAACATACTCAGAGTTTGAACATAACCCGCTTTCTAAAATACCCCTCTGCTGTAGGTGCGAGTATCTTGACGTGGTTAAATTAGATGAGTACACAGTAGCACAAAATGACATTTGAAGAAGTTAAACTGTGGGCAGATGGACCTCTCTGTCTGCTGCACAAACATTCAATAATGTAGAAAACAAAATAAACAAATAGAAATGTTGTTTAATAAACTTTAAAACCTAATGATATTTCCCCCCTAATTTAATGTGGCTGCTATGCCAGGTCCTGTAACTTTGCTCCTATCAGAAACCGTCCTATTGATGCCATGATCTGAGTTAATGCAGCAACAGAGTCTGTTAATTAGTCTGCACCATTTGAAGATGATCCACTGAGCATTATGCAGCAGGTCTGAGCTCCTGAGCAGCGCTGTGTCACGCACACACTCAGATGTGAACATTGTGCCATTGCTGCGTAAATTGCGCAGCTGCTCAGCTGATTCTGGCCAGATACTAAAAGCGACAGTAGTTTTACGGTCAAAACATGTAGAGGAAGACACGGGAGCTCACTGGAACAGTGTTTACCAAAGCCACATCCATGGAGCTCCTTGCAAAGCATCCTCTGCACCTCAGTTGTCACACTTGGCTGTTTCTCTCCCTCACACTTACTTTACTCTGCATTTTCTTTCAGTGGCTGTTATTATTGACTATTGTTTTTTTGAAATTATTTTCTTATGTCAACATTTATTACAGTGATGATCACAGAGATCATCGCTGTAATAAATGTGTGAGTTTGCACCTTCCTGTAAGTTGCACTATTTTCAGTTACTGAAAACAGTCACCTCATAACCACCACTAAATCTTTAGTGAATCTGCTGCCAAATGTTTAAACCTTAAAGCTGCAGTATGTAAAATAGTGAGATGCCCCAAGCTGCCCCATCCCCTCCTGAACAAACTTACAGGTCTTCTTGTGAACACGCACTCTGCAGAACTCTTTGCAACTGTTTTCTCCACTGTTTTTCTATAATGGCAGCCATCTTGGATTTTAGGGCATTAGAACGCAAAAAAAAAATGGTATCCTATTTTTTTTCTACTGTTTATATCATATTCTAACAGAAAGAGGATAGGTTTTAGTTTTACCAAAAACATACACACATTTTTATTTCATGACAAATGAGCCTATACTAGAAAGCCTCAATCTTGCCACAAAATGTGGTGTGGATTGGCTGATTTTGTGGGTAGGTGAAACAACCTCTTGTAAATGAACTACAGTAGCCCTGATTCCTTTCTTTGCCATTAAAGATGTAGATTTATTCACCCACACAAACTGCTCTTTTGGACACGCTGCTCCCATTAACGCTATCACACTTTGATCTTTGTCAAAGTCACTCCCACTCTAACGCTTTAAACACTTCTGCTTCTAACATGGAAGCTCAGGAAACCTGTTGTTAAACTATTGCCCAATATAGCTTATCCCACAACTTGTGCCATGGTAACCTGTGTTATTCAGCTCACCTGTCATTGAACACCACCATCGCACTGTAAGAACTGCAGAGAATACTTCTAACACAGCTCAGTAGTTCTTCTTTTAGAATATCAGTGAGGGAGTCATGGCAGGTTTGGTGAGGTAAAATGTGGCGTTCACAGTGTGACGCTCAGCTGTCAGCGATAGTGGAGCAGCTGCCGGTGGAAGCAAAAGTAAAAATCTACTAGTTTGTAAAAGTTCAGTGTTTGAAGTGTTTCTCCTTGTTCTACATAAAGCTTCACAGCCTTGACTAAAATATTCTGTGTTCCTGCTGCGCTCCTCTGATCACTCCCTCTTTCAAAGTCTAAAAGCATGACTCTGAAAAGCTTATCACTGATTTTTTTTGAGGGCGATACAAACGCTAAACCTAGCTCATGTTCAGCAGCTTCAATAGATTTGACTCATGCACAGCAGATAATGAACCTGACACAAAATCAACCTACTGAGGAAACATGAAGCTATTGTTTAGGCTTTTCTGACTCATGTTGCCTCGACTCTTTCTTTAAAAAAAAACATTGTAGGCATCCCTTTATTATTCTGTTAGTCATTATCATTGCAGTCAAATTGGGCAAGGCGACGATTAGCAGTTTACTTTCTGTTTACTAGGAATGTCACGGTCACAACGATATCACTGTACCGTGGTATTACACACCTCACACTGTCATCTCTTCAGTTAGCTGTTTTCTTCTTCATAGATAAATCTTCTCTGTCCTGACATTACATCATTCCCAAACAAAGATGAGACGCTAACGTTAGCTTGCCGAGCTACTTTGCTAACTGAGCAGGTTGTGTGGTAACATTCAGCTACTTTTTAATGAAGTTCTTCCTGGTTGAATTATAGCCTGAAAGTTTTGTGTTGAGCAGTTTGCATAAAACTTTGTCAATCTTTAGTATGTCAAGATTGCACAAGTTTGTTTTTTGTTTCTTTTAATTTGAGATGTCATCTCACTGCGTCGTCTCACCGTAGGATAGGATGCCCTGTTTCTGACAACGCAAGAAACACATTCTTACCCTGCTGTTCGGGCTCCAGCTTCGTCTCCATGTAATCCTTACTCTCTATCACTACAGTATATTTGGGTTTTTGAATTTTTACAAATGAGCGGATAAGTTGTTGTGCATGAGTACTGAACGTCACAGTCGAAAGCAGGGGTGTCAAACTCATTTCAGTTCAGGGGCCAAATAAGGAGCAGTTTAAACCCAAGCGAGTCACAGATTTAATGCAGGAAAACAACTTGTTTGAAAATGATTTTGCACCTGTACTGTCGGGGTTCATTATGTTTTGCTTTGTGGTCCTCTTACTGAGAATCTTCGAGTCTGGCCTATTGTGTTAACTCTTGTCTTTGTGTTTCCAGGTCTTCCTGCTCGTGTCTCCATCTCCCAGTGATATCAGTGTGTTTGGGTTGTGAGTTATTAGATGCCTCATGTTTTACACCCAGGTGTGGCCCGTTCCCAATCAGGCCTCCTGCACAATTTAGCTGAGTACTTGGATACAGAACGATTGCTGGCCCAGTGTCAATTCCATTGTTACCCTCCTTTTGTCTTGCTGCGTTTTGTACCCTCTTTTTTGGCTTCCTTGTGCCCTTTTTCTTTTTTGTTTTTTTGTTGCCTTGAGCATTAAAGATGGACTGTGTGTCCAGCGAAGATCAACATTGAGAAGCAGATTTCTCATTGGCAGAGCTTCCTCCATAAGGCCAGATTGGGCTGGATTCAGCCGGAGGAATTTCCGAGGACTCTGGAGCCTCCAAAGTAAAAGCCGGTCAAAAAAGACAGCCCAGCCCTGCCAGGTCCAGGCAATGTTTTCTAAATACCCTAGCTTCCAGGCTAGCGTTCCTGAGTCCCCTAGCTTCCAGGCTAGCGTTCCTGAGTCCCCTAGCTTCCAGGCAAGCGTTCCTGAGTCCCCTAGCTTCCAGGCTAGCGTTCCTGGGTCCCCTAGCTTCTAAGCTAGCATTTCTGAGTCTCCTAGCTTCCAGGCTAGGCCAACATTGCCACCAGTGCCAACTCCTCACACCAGGCCGCCATTGCCGGCTCCCCGCACCAAGCCACCAGAGCCCTCCTCGTCTGTCTCGCCAGAGGTGCCCCCGTCTGTCTCGTTAGAGCTCTTGTCGTCTGGCCTGCCAGAGCTGTCCCTAGTCCTGTCTGGCCTGCTGCCCAGCAAACCTCCAGACCATCACTCCCCAGTCTTGTTTCAGAGAACACTCTGACTGGTCCTTCTGCCACCCTCCCAGTCATGGTTTTGGAACGTTTGGTAGCTGCTCCTTAAGGTGGGGGGGTTATGTCAGGGTCTGTTATGTTTTGCTTGTGTGTAGCACTTGTGGTCCTCTTTGTTTTTCAGAGTCTTTCTTTGGTCTCTTTTTGAGTTAGGCCTCTTGTGTTAACACTTGTCTTTGTGTTCCCAGGTCTTCCTGCTCGTGTCTCCATCTCCCAGTGATGTCAGTGTGTTTGGATTGTGAGTGATTAGCTGCTTTTGCACCCAGGTGTGGTCCGTTCCCAGTCAGGCCTCCTGCGCTCTTTAGCTGACTGCTTGGACACAGAATGGCTGCTGGTACATTGTCAATCTTACTCTCCTTGTGTCCTGCTGTGTTTTTTACCCTGGTTTCCTTGTGCCTTCTTTGGATTTAGTTTTTTTGGTGCCTTGAGCATTAAAGATGTGCAGGTATTATCAACGTGATCCCTGCCTGCTACCTCCATCTGTTTCTGTATGTGGGTCCTGTACCACCACAACAATTTCCAAACAAAAGTGCCAGATTTGAGTTCCAACAGAGCTTCACTTTAAGAAGATCCTGTTGTGATTTTGTGACCATTTTCTTATTAAGGGCAATATTATGTAATTTAAGGAAAATTGAAGGATTTTGTAATAATTTATTTATTTATTTTTTCCAAAGGTTTAAGGGTGCTGTCTGCAACTTTCAGATCCCTCCCTCTCTGCCTCTCTCCTGTCCTGGCTTCATAGTCCCAACGCCAGAGGAACAAACAAGCGTTAGCCCAACCACAACATCACACTGTTGAAAGGATATTGTGCGCACACCAATCTATCCGCATCAGCGTTACAATACAGTAAACACACAGTAGCCCAAACCACCATTGGATCAATGCACAGGCTGCAGTGAAGGCAGCGTGCATGCAAACACATGTACTACGATGTTCTAATGTAACAATTACAAATGAAACATGATGTAAATCAAACAGCGGTAATTAACTTTCAAGCAGAAAAGGCGCTGATTCCTTCTTCTGCTCCTACGGATCACACACTGTAAAAAACCGCTGCTCCAGACACTACCTTGCTATGCCATGAGCACTGCTGTGTTTCAGCTCAGGGGAAGGGGGCAGGGAGAACTGTGATTGACAGCTGTGAGGCTGTCCATGAAACGCAGTCCTGACTCCAATTGGTTCTTTTTGCTCAGTCGTGGTGCATTCTGGCAATTTTACAAATGCAGGAGCAGCAGGCGTGACTCAATGAGCCTGTTTTTTGCTCACAAACTAAATGTGTCCAATAGTTACAGCTTCAGCAAATATGAAAAAAGTAAGAGTTACGAACTGCACCTTTACTGTGAGATCCTACAAATGTTGAGTTTAATTTACACAACGATGGATGTTCCAAAGGCCTGGATTTGGCCCCCGGGCCATGAGTTTGATACATATGGTCTAAAGCAATAACAGTAACTTAGTATTCAAGTTATTTTTGGCTTTTGTTTTGCATCAGAAAGGCGTACCCAGAAAGATCAAACATGCATCAATGTCATAAGTAGGAGAAAGAGCAGTGACAGGATCGGCAGCAGAATGAGGCAGAGCTGCAGGCATTTCTGATATAATGAACATTTGCCATCAAACCAAATAAAAAATTGATATTACAAAGGTGTGACAAAAAGACATGATTAAAATCGATTTCATCTCCAGCTCAGTTTCAGTCAGAGTTAGAATCATCCTGAAGGTAAATTAAATACACAATAACTGCACAGTGTGTGTACATTAAGATAAACACAGAAAAACCCTGCCTTCTGCTTCATATATGATTGGAAGTTATTCTATGTTGTAAGCTTTCATGGGGAATGCAGGCATTGATTTGAGAGCAAATGAGCTGCATTCTTTATGAAGAGTCTTCTTCACAACTTCTTATACTACTGCACCAAATGGTGTCAGTGTAGAGTCAGTCAGTTCTGTGTGAACAGAACTAGATGGACGTCACAGAAGGGGGAAATGAGCTTCCAAATAAGCAGATCTGATAGTTCATCATAGAGATTTAAGCACCCTCTCATAAAACTGGAATCTCCAAATGAGCAACAGCATCTTGGTTTAAATAGAGGATACATTAGCATTTATACAAGAAGGCTTTGACTTCTAAAACCAGGCATGTGCACAAGTGCGAGCTGGAGACCAGAGTGTGGATAACAGCAGCCATCGTCAAACACTCAGTCGGAATTATGATTTGCAAATAACAAATGGATCGCTAATACAATTCATGAATTATGTAGTTGTCATGGCGACATTAATCAAAAAGCAGGCCCCTTCTCGCAGCTCTGAACATTGTGTTTGTGGAATTAGGATGCACGACGGGGGCTGCACACACCGAGCTGCCTGGATAAGCGCAGTGCAAGGCAATAGCGAGATATTGGTTCTGCCAGTCAATCCGAAGCTTATTATGAGTGCATTGCAACAATCACAGCTCCTCAGGCCCACTGACAGGTAATGCCCGTAGACACAATGTGAAGGGCAGGGCTCTTTGCCATCACACCTTAACAATGGCTTTCTTTTCATTATACTTCTATATGTTGAGGGCAGCTGAAGAAGAAACGCTAAGTTATGCAGCACTTTTTTGTGGAAGAATATAGTATGTGTCAGTGTGGTGATACAGAGAGAATAAAAAGACTTTAAATGGAGGGAGAGGAAAGTCTGTAACCAGGTGAGTGATTCGGTTCTAACTGCTTCTGATTCCTCCAGTGATGAATTGATGGATGACTGCTCAGGCTGACTTCATGCCTGGATATCAATAGTCTGCAGCTTAATCAGCGAGCACCCATGGGGTATAAAACTCAACCCTCCTTTTTATGATTTTAGCCTTTCTCTTATTTGTAGTCCTCACTTCTCCGTCTTTATCATTTCCATCACAGTAAAGCTTGAATTTGATTTTCAAACCATGTGAACTTGATCCACATCAGGGGTTCAGCATATGTACTGTATGTCCCTTTTCTCCCCTCTACCCTTCATACCTCACATTCAGGTCTGGCTATCAAGGTTTATTGACAGTGTCAAACTAAAGAGTCTCCAGCGACCAAAAACCTCCCTTAAACCACTTACTTTATGACTGACGACATAATGCTTAAAGGTGCATTAGGGTTTCTTTGGTTTCTGCTTTAAAATAATTCTTAGCTGAGGCCAAATTAAACAGTTGTTAGTGATTTCTCAGTCTTCAGTGTGTGTGTGTGTGTGTGTGTGTGTGTGCGTGTTTGGCCCATTTCAAAACAGGACACCACACATTACTTTGAGTTTATAAAACCGTGTTCTTCTGAGAGCTCGTTGGTAGTTTTCCACCAACTTTGATTGGACAGGTTGGTGTTTTGGATGAATTATCATGCGCTTCATGCATTAGAAGTCAGGGATAGGATCTTTCAGAGGGAAGACAAAGCAGCGAGGAGGAGAAATATGGAGTAAGTGTGTGTACACAGCGGCTGACCCTTGCTACCTCTCTTCCTCACAAAACTGTCAGAATATGCACGCTTTCAGCAGGCTTTTACTCAATGAGGTTAGCCCAGAGGTGAGCGTGTTCATCTATAACTTCCCTCTGTCTGCTTCCAACCATCACTTCTTCCTCTTACTCCCCCCCCTCTCCTTTATTTCATCATCCTCCTCTCCTTCCTCCTCCTCCCTCGTGCACTCCGTTTCTCTCCTCTAGTGTATTAAGGGGCTTTGACGCTCTCAGTAAAAGCTGATTTATTCTCTGGGTGGTATCGATCGGTTTCTGCATTAAAGATTATAATTCATTACCCCGGCCCCTTTTAATACATTAAACACTCAAAATAAAAATAAAACTCTGCCCACCCCCACCAGACATTTGGTGTCCCAAGGGTGCAGGAAAACACTCTTGTCGAGACGTTTGCATCGTCATCCTGGGGCCCAACTTCTACCTGTGTGTGTTTGTGTGCGTTAAAGAGAAAGTCACACACTTTGTTGATACCATATGAAAAATAACAGACAGCGAGGGTGAAACATTGGTTATGATACATGGAGCAGCTGGAACCAGTAACACAATCTATGAGATGACTCAATGCTAGCTCTTGTTTGTTTTGAGGTTTTTATTATGCAGATAAAAAGAAGAGGTCCGAATTGGGCTCAGCTGTTTTAATTTTGGTTTATTCACTAAAATGTGTATGCATCTACTCCAAATGAATGTGTCCTGACTGCTGAGTCACCAGCAGGCTCTTTGATTTCAGGGAAAATCAGCAGGAAGAACACAGAGCATTTGATGATGCCATCTGTTTGGATTTGGGATTAAGAATCAAATTCAGCTAATTCTACTTTTAAAATGCAGTTTGTTATGGACAGTATAAAATGTGTTTTGTTTAAAATCTGTTTGGCTTTCATACTTCTTTTATTCATATTTTTACTCTATTATTTTATTGTGTCTATTTGTATATTACTTGTTGCTGGAATTACCACATCTTCATATTGTGGGACTAACATGCAAAGGTAAAAGTAACAGATTACAAGTACTCACATTACTGTAATTAAGTTGCATTTATGGGCGTGTTTTTGAGTATATTTCTAAATCTGAAATTTTACTTGTACTTAAGTACAATTTAAAAGAAGTAAAGTAATTTCTTACATTCTTTTTTTGTTTTTAATTCTTTATTTTTCTGTATTTTTGTTTGAACAATCACGCAACGTTTACAATGGGTGGCATACAACATAATTTCACAGATACAATAATAAAGTACAGTATATACAGTAGATGCCTGTGGTCCTTACAAGTACTTTTTCTTAAAATAAAACTGGATAAACAGAATATTTCTTTGAGGTTCAATCACCCTCTTTTACATGTAGGTTTCAAAAGTAGTATGACATAAAACAAAAGAAAAAGAAAAGTGTACATAGTTTTATATATCAGCATTTATACCCAAATACAATTAAAAATCAAATTTACCACAGTTATACTCAGCACAATTACAAATTAAACTTAGATGGATTTACAAAAATTCCTTCGATAATCTGAGCATTTTTTTTCTGCTTATTTAATTTCTTACATTTCTACACCCACCCGTTACTGAGTAAATTATTATTTTTTTGTTTTAATGGACGTTGTGAAACTACAAAAAATGAAATGACCAGACAACAATCAAAGGCATCACGTCATAGCCAAACAACCAGATTAAACGTAATGTATAGCACCAAAACAGCATTAAATATCTGCTATTTTCTCAGTTCATAAATGTATCTATACTTATTTAGATCCTGGGTACGACATTCAACTGCAACCACAGGAGAGGTAGAACTCTCCGGGTAGATGGAGCTCATTAGCCTTGTCAGGCAGTTCATTTAGGAGAAGGACACTGATGTATAACCTACGTCCTGAGAACTTCGCTGTCAACGTCTCAGCTTGCGAGGCCATGGCAGATGAACCTAAAGGGCTCAGGCTCGTAGGACACGTCCACATCCGCAACCACTTACTTAGAATTTTTTTCATTTTGAATTGAATTCATTGATGGTATTTTTCAAAAGAATTGTACATTTTGATTAACCTTTTATTTTATACAGATGCTTTTGTAGAAAATAAATAAATTTTTTTTTTTTTTTTTTTTTTTTTTTTTTTTTTTTTTTTTTTTTTTTCTACCTTGTCTGCACATGCTGTCGAAGGTTAACACTACAAGAAGTGCAATCTTTTAACAGCAATGCATATTTTATTATTGCAATTAAATAAATTTATTTATTTCATTGCATAATTGTGACCATCACCAGCCCTCCCTAGGGAAGGGTAAGAAATACTTTATTAAAGGGAGGATGTAAAAAAAGAGAGGGCAGTGTTTACACCAAGGTGAGGGGTTGGAGGGGGGTGGGGAAGTTAACAGGGAAGAGGGATACAAGATAGGATATGGAATGAGTGGGGAATAGTTGTTAGGTTCCAAGTGATGCGATGTGAAATTGTGGTTGTGTATATTGTGCAGTTTGGTGACCAGTGTGCGGTTTAGGAATAATAGTGGTGGCTGTGAACAGAGGAAGAGGTGAGTGGAAATTCCATAAAACAGGTATTTGGGAACAAGGTGTCTAAGGTTGAGCCCAGTATGAGTGTTATCCCACAGCCCAAGGCCAGTGCATACATGACAAATGTATTTCCAAGAACCGCCACTGCAAAACCCACGAGCCGCCCCCGGGCCCGAAGAAGCAGTCAGGCCAGCAGCGAGAGCGGGCAGCCTAAGGGCCCCCGGCGACCACCCCACGGCCAAGCAGCCCCCCGCACGCCCCCAAGGTCCCAAGCCGAGAGGCAGCCATCGCCCCCCCCATACACACCCGAGAGAGCCCCAAGGAGCCAAGGACCCAGCGCACCACGCCACCGATCCCACCCCCAACCCCCAGACCCCCCACCCCACCGACCCCCCCCCCCCCACACACACCCCCGCGCCCAACCCCCCGAGGGGAGGGCCCAGAGAACTCCCTGCCCGAGGCCCCAGCGGAGGAACCGAAGCCCACGCCCAGCAGACGACCAGAGCCGCGCCGAACGGGCAGCCGGCGGGCACCCGCCGGCGAGCCCAGAGCCAGCAGGGGCCCGACCCCAGGCCAGAAGGACCCGGAATGGATGCAGCACCAGGAGCAGCCCGCCCAGGGAGGACGACCACACCCCAAGCCGCATAAGGCACCAGGGGGCCGCTGGGAGTCCCCCCGCCGGCTCCCAGGCACCCCAACCTAGCCCCCCATGGCGCCCCAGATCACCCCCTGCTGATGCCGCCCGCGCCACGAGCTTCAGTTTTTTTTAAAGCCAGGGCCCCCCCCAAGGGCCAAGCCAGACCGCCCCGCCGGGATGTGGCCCCCTGTTCGGGCCCCGACACCCTGCCTCACGGGGCACTGCCCAAGCAGGGGCCGTACCAGTAGGTACGCAAGGGCGCGGCACGCGCCACCCGCCCCGAAAGACCCCCGCCACGACCGGCCCGGCCAGCAGGCCAAGCACCCCGGGCCCCAGGAGCACCCCCCGGGACCAGGACCCCCCAAGGGCAAGCCCCCGGGCCAAGCCCCCCGGGACGCGCCCCCCACCCCGGCCCAGGACCCGGCCACAGCCCAGCAGAACCGCACAGCCCCAGACGGCACAAGGCCAGCAGCCCAGGGCCCGCCGTCCCCCGGACGGCGCAAGCCACGGGGCAGCGCCCCCCGCCGGCCCGCGAGCAACCGGCGACCCCCACCGCGGGGACGGAGGCACCCCAACGGCACACATCAAGTAAGGGACAGCAGCCCCCAGCCAAAGATGCCCCGGACCCACCCACCAGTCCGCAGATGGCAGGACGTACCCACCAGTAGAAAATAAATTAAGTTCCAATTGTGCAAGATTTCATCTCTTCCTATTTAAGTTTACATATGAGATATTTACTGTATGCAAGGAAACCGTGGTAAGATTTATTACCAAAAATAAATGTGAGGGGGAAAGTAACTAGTAACTTTTACTTTGAGTACTATTTAATTGAGCTACTTTTTACTTGAACTTGAGTATCTTATGCATGACTTACTTGTACTTGACTACAATTAAGTAACAGTACTTCTACTTGAGTAGGATATATCAGTACTCTTTACACCTCTGCTGACATGTCATGTGAAGTCTTGTCTTGTTATATCCTGTAATGTACCACCTGCTTCCCCAAAAATGAAGTTCCTGTCAAAGTGACACAATACATGTTTCAGGAAGTTATTATGACAAACACAACTTTTCTGTTTAGACACATTTTGGCTCCAGAGGAGAGAATGAGGCAGAGAAGGCGATGCATATAATTGGCCTAAACTCCCAGACAGAGACGCAGCAGCACAATGAGTTGAAGGCAACACCTTTATTCGACTCCACCAATGGCTGCCTACACAGTGTAGATTCTGAGTATAAAAATCAACCTAAGGATTTGTGTACTGCCGAAGTCCACTCTCATGTTTGTCAATACCTGGCCTCGGTGGAATAGTCGGGATTTGAGAGCACCATGTGTCCCCCTATTGATTCTACCCCAAATGACCGAACTGATTCCCTGCACAAAACAAGATTGCCCTTCCCCATTGTCTTGACAGATTGATTTTGTATCTACGAGGGCTTGAAGAGCAATCCCTCAGATTTGGCCTCCTCACACTGTCACTCTGACAGACAATTTCCCTCTCCACCCTTACCTCATCCTGTCTCTCCTTTTTCTCCTTCCATTAGAGGACTCTTCTACTTCTAAGCTCTAACTTCTCTCCTTCCAGCCTCCCCCCACTCCTGCACCCACTACCTCAACCTCTCCTGACAGGCTTTTAGACAGTAAATCAGAGACATTG
Organism: Gouania willdenowi; assembly: GCF_900634775.1. Classification (NCBI taxonomy): domain Eukaryota; kingdom Metazoa; phylum Chordata; class Actinopteri; order Blenniiformes; family Gobiesocidae; genus Gouania; species Gouania willdenowi. The sequence goes on from NC_041053.1 coordinate 5,954,645, forward strand.
ATCCAGTGCAGCGCCCAAGTGTCCTGGATTCTGCTAAAGAGCCATTTTCATTTCACAAGCAGTTTACTGGCCCCCGCCCGTAAACATCGCTCTCCTCCCTCTTCTCTCGCTCTCTCCATCACGGCATCATCCATACACATCACCCATCTCACCTAACGGCTGGATCCTTATACACTCTGAGTGCTGCCTTCTGTTTTCCTCCCACTTTTCTTGCTGTTTCTCTCAATTTTCAAGAACACTGAAATCCTTTAAAGCCCTGAAACCTTTACGTAATAAGGACACGCACACGTTTGCACAAGCTCTGCAGGGTGTTTTGATTCTTAGAAGCCTGACTCCAGCACCATCAGGATTCATTTACATTCTAAATTGTTTAACATAAGCACAGCAAGGGAATATGGTGTTATTTTGGTAACTGGTTTTCTCTGCTCAGGCGTAATGCTTCCATTGCTGTGAGACTATAGGTTTTCATTTAGAGGATGGGATCCCGCGTGTGTATGGAAAGCTGCTCTGATTCTTACATCATACATAATGCAAACATCAGAGAGATGACTTTTATCTCTGGGCTCTTAAGAAACAGCTTTACAGGTTGCATCACATTTAGGAGGTGACAGCAAGTTTCTGGTAGAACCTTTGAAGAGGAAACCACTTTCTGTCTGCAGTCTGTACAGGTTTGGCTATGAAATGAGAACACACTTTATGATAATATGATTCTCAGCTCAGGTTTCAATTCTGTATCTGCTGTAGAGGCCAAATAAGAGCAACAGGGTCAAAGGGCCAACAGGCTTCAAAGAGCTACGTGAGCTCTTTGAAACATTTGTGTTTGTTTCAACACTAACAGCATGACCAAGAACAATCATCCTTTGTCGTTTGCAGCATTTTCACGCATTTAGGATAGAGTTTTGATTCTTGGTCCGAGCCCGACCCAAACTTTTTTTTATTTTTATTTTTTGTATCTCTATTACATTATAATTATTTGTAATAAACACAAAAACACTTCTCTATTGTTGTGGTATCATTTCTAAAGTGATTTCTGCAAGTTGTGGGACGGGATATTGACAGCATTGTGTTACGTTTTGTTGTTCAGCGTTCACATTCACTGAATATTATTTGCTGATTTTGCTCATTACTCACTTGCTGCTGGAGCGCAGGAAGCACATATGATTGTGTGCTTCAGTCAGGTCTGCGCTCCACGACCAGGCTCCCCGGTCTGGTCTGCATACTGTAACGGACTGGGTTCTATGTTCTGGTTATGTTCCACTTGTGTGTATTCAGTAATGAACTGATACTGAGATTTCCCATGGCCGAGAAGGCATCACGGTTATAACTAGAATCCTGAACCAAAACCCAATCTTGTAATAAAATATAATTTTTTTTGTGTGAAGACAAAAAAAGGGCTCATTGATCTCACAATTAATATCACAAAACAACCAGTTTAGTCAGGAGTGCTTTAGTCAAAATAAATGAATTATTTACAATAATTGTGCATTAGGATTTATATAGCACTTTGAAACGCTTTACATTGCATGCAATGGTATATTTGGCGGTATGGGTCTGTTCCGGGACCTCCTTACCCTTTCCGCGAGCTCACGTGGAAAGCCGGAGGTATTAAGAGCGCTCCTCCCTTCCCTTCCCTGAGCCCTAGCTAAAGGCTAAAGCAAGGAGAGCGGTTAGCAGAAACCCCCTGGAACAGATCAGAGCAGATGTTAATGACAACAACATGACACCCAGTTAGTTGGATACATACTGACCTGAAGGAGTTGGGAATGTTGCAAGCTAAGGTTCAAGGATTAGGCATGAGGGAATTGTATGACTAAGATAAAGAGCTGATTAAGGAATCTGATTCCATCTATAACAACTACATGATTTCAAATGGCGTTTCAATTTAAAATTTTCCACCTATTTGAGCATCTTTTCAATAAGTTAGGACAAGCAGTGTTTTTTTTTGTAATGGACTATCATATTACAAAAGTGACATATGTTAGCAAAGCTGCACTAAAACAAAGAGACATGTTGGTTGCTATCAGGACTTTGGGTGTGTATCCACACAGTCAGACTGAACACCGTGTTTCTCATGCTCTGACAACACTTCACTTTGCAGGGTTGTGTAAGTAAAACACAAACCTTTCTCCTCCACCAACCTTGTTTTCCTCTACAGAGGCTTTCTTTAAGTGGTTTGTTTTTGAGTTGAGACTTGAAATAAAAGCAAAATGTTACCTGTGGTGAGACATCGTGCTTCTCATTGTGCACCAAATGCAGGTGCATGCTTTGCTGAACACTGACACTTAAGCTGTAAGGCTTATTTTAGGTTGAGTCATCTGAAGAACACAGTGAACTCGACCTGAGGTAAGACCTTATTTAAATGTGTGCAGCACAGATCAGTCAGTTTGTGTGAACATACCTAAAAACAAAGATGCAGAGTTAACCTTTGTGTATAGAGTGATTTGTCAGCTGTTGCCATGGTTACAGGTCGCTAATGTACTTCTTATCCTGAAAACTCTGAAATGTCTAAGTGATTCTATAAATATCAGTTAGAGTGATTACAGAGGGTCATGTTATGTATGAGGCTACTGAAGTCAACCACTGAGCCCTAATCCGACAGCAGAATGAAGGCTTTAAATATTCAAACAAACATCACTGATGGAGTTTTAATCCATGAAAGGTGTTTCTGGATCCAGTCTTTGTATCTCAACAAGGAAAATTATCATTTTTCATCATACTGCTGTTCTCCATGTTGCACAACCTGATCTAATCACATCATTAAAACATCAATTTGTTTTTAGGTGAATCACCATGGTAACTTAGGCTGAACACATAACCTGGTCGGAACCAGGTTATGAAGTGGATAAGATCTGTGTTAGTAGAAAAGACCCGCAGGTGGATAAACACATTCTTCCATGATTAATCAGGAATGATTAACACTGGTGTTAATTATACTATACAAGTCTAATTTAAAAAAAACGGAGAAATCAGAAATAGAGAATTGAGAGAAAGCAGGAATGTAAAGAGTCACTATTGGAGTCAACTTCTTCACTCAGAGCGAAGGATCATTGAGAACCATTTAACTCACACGCACGGTGCACTGCGTGCACTCGAGGCTGCAGACAAAGCGTGATCCAGCCTGTCCGCGTGCGCACTGACGTCTTCAAGTGTTTGGACACCTTTGGGTGGCGTGGTGGTGAATATCAAGGTGAGTTTGTGTTTCAAACACACCTCACCATCTTCATAATTTATGAGGATGGGCGCTCAGTCAGCCCAGCAGCTCTACTGTATATAAAAGTAAAAGTAAAAGTAAAGCCTTCCCCTAGAGGATCACGTTGCCCATATCAAAACCGCCTCTGCACGTAGCCAGGCTAAAATCCCCATCTAAGTCAATGTGTTTATATCCAGCTTTGTAGTACAGCTGTTCTCTGACAGAGAATGTTTCGTTAAGCCCGCTAACGGAGAGATATTCGGACATACTTATCCAGCTTTGTAGTACAGGCCAAAAAGGTTAGAAAAACTAAGCAATCATCAATCTTTGCCAAAGCACAAAAACAGCAAGTAGAGACAAGGTGATATGAAAAAGCTATGCAACACAATCCCTTAAATAAAGAAGAAACATCTCATTTGAAAGGTACAGAGATATAAAGAATGAGGAATATCTTTGTAGTGCATTCATTTGTTTTTTTTTTTTTTTTGTTTTTTTTTTACCTTGTTTGCACATGCTGTCGAAGGTTAACACTACAAGAAGTGCAATCTTTTAACAGCAATGCATATTTTATTATTATTTCATTGCATAATTGTGACCGTCACCAGTCCTCCCTAGGGAAGGGTAAGAAATACTTTATTAAAGGGAGGATGTAAAAGAGAGAGGGCAGTGTTACACCAAGGTGAGGGGTTGGAGGGGAGTGGGGAAGTTAACAGGGAAGAGGGATACAAGATAGGATATAGAATGGGTGGGGAATAGTTGTTAGGTTTTAAGTGATGCGATGTGAAATTGTGGTTGTGCATATTGTGCTTATTGTTGTGTTGTCAAGCCAGTTTGGTGACCAGTGTGTGGTTTAGGAATAATGGTGGTGGCTGTGAACAGAGGAAGAGGTGAGTGGAAATTCCATAAAACAGGTATTTGGGAACAACGTGTCTAAGGTTGAGCCCAGTATGACTGTTATCCCACAGCCCAAGGCCAGTGCATCCATGACAAATGTATTTCCAAGAACCGCCACTGCAAAACCCAAGAGCCGCCCCCGGGCCCGAAGAAGCAGCCAGGCCAGCAGCAAGAGCATTCATTTGGTTTAAGTTGCATCTTACTGTATGTACATGTGGGGCAAGTCCATTAACGTTGCTCGTGAGTTAGAGTTATCTTAGCGGTTCACTGTTAACTAAATAAATATATACAAAACAGGAAACACAGCTCTTTATTACTGCATAAAATGAGTGAAACTCCTCATAAACACTGCTTACCAATGGAAAACCCTGACATATATTGCTTTAGCACACAGAACAGAGGTTAACAAACCATTTAAAGTAGGTCGCTGGAATACATTCTGGCCCTTCCAGTTTTGACAGGAAATTAGCAATATTGAAAGGTCAGTGCGGGAAACCCAAACTCTTACCACCACTAGGTACACTATAAACAAATTTAGTTCAATAACACAAAGCTTGAGGCAGCACAGCACATACTGACACTAATACTGAAAAACCGATACAATTTTCGACCAATTTAAAATTTTTTGGCAAACGTCAGCCCACAATAGAGATGGGCCGATAAACCGCCCATCCCTACTTGTTCTATTTATGTTGCACAGCAATTTTTGATTGTTTCCATTTTAATAGTGCAGACACATGTTTTCTGCTGAGCAGTAAAGGGCACAGACCAAACACCCACAATGACCAAATATGACAGCTCAACAGCTGTTCCAAGACAGCATACATTTAAAGGTGCAGTCAGCAACTCTCAGATCCCTCTCTCCCCCTCCCTCTCAGCTGCTCTCTTGCCCTGCCTCCAAACTTTCCAAAGTCCCTCCTTCAGAGGAGCTAACAAGCTAACGTTAGTCTGACAGCAACATCACAGTAATATAACATGCTCTGTTAAAAGCATATTACTGCAGCGCTTCTCTCTCTCTATGTGCACACACCTCAGCAGCAGCAGCAGCAACAACACAGCGTCACTTACAGCAGCCCACACAGAGGCTGCTGCATGCACATGAAGAACACATGCACTACAGAGTTCTAGTGTAACAATTATAAATCAAACATAATGTAAATCAAGCAGCAATAATTACCTTTCAAGCAGAAACTTTGCTACTCCTCCAGATCATACACTGTAAAAAAGGCGGTGCTCTAGCTTCGGGAAAGGGGCGGGGACTGTGAGCAACAGCTGACAGACAGTCCATCAAACACAATCCTGGCTCTGATTGGTTCTTTTTGCTTGGTCGTGGTGCATTCTGGCAATCTGCCAAAGGCTGCAGGAGCAGCAGGGGGAGGGACTCAATGAGTTTGTTTTTTTCACTCAAACTACAACATGACTGAAAGAAGAGCAAGCAGGTCAGAAAATAGATGGATGGATTTACAATTGTGTGTATTGTGTTTTCAATCAACCCAGTCTCACTCCCATTTCGCCACATAACGACGTTGCTGAATGACACTTAAGTTTTTTTCACCGCAACATTTCAAAATAAGACTTCTAACCCTAAACCTAACCTAACCCTAAACCTAAACCTAACCCTAAACCTAACCTAACCCTAAACCTAAACCTAAACCTAAACCTAAACCTAACCCTAAACCTAACCCTAAACCTAACCTAACCTAACCTAACCTAACCTAACCCTAAACCTAACCCTAACCAAAAGTTATGGGTAAATTTCTCTCTAGAAATATCATAAAAACAATCGTTTCCACGGGCTGACTCCTCTTGAACGTCGATATGTGATGACTTGGGAGTGAGAATGTTTCGTTTCATTGGACAAAGGAATGTGTTTTATTACAGTAACTCATATGAGCTCCTCATGGTCATAGGAAAACAGAAGCAGTTATACCTCAAGTCAATGATAGCAAATGAGAATTTCATTAGCACAGAGTTCTTGACCAAATAATTGTCAGAACGCGTTGACAGAGATTGCAGACTTGTGAAAAACACGTCACTATTACTATTATTATTAACATGATTATTCACTCACGGTTATAAAAGTTAGATTTCAAAGCTGGGTTTGTTATTTTTATGAGATAAAGCTGTTGTTTCCTTGCAGCTTCCCTCATGTGTTTTATGTTGTTTTGACTCATTACTTTTTAATGTGCACTAAGGCTTGATCCCTGTGGTTTATGGTGCTTTTATTTATTGACTGTTTATATGTTGTCTCCCACGTCTGGTGAGCTGAAGATGATTTTCCACCTCAGTGGACAATAAAGCTGGATTCCAGGGTCGTCCAAACATGGTTCTGGAGGACTGCAATCCTCCACATTTAGATGGTTTACATTTCTCCATTGCTGAACGAGATGAAGGTCTTTTAATGCTGCTCAGCAGGAGGTCTGGCTACACCATGGTGCGAAGAAGAAGAAGAAGAAGAAGAAGAAGAAGAAGAAGAAGAAGAAGAAGAAGAAGAAGAAGAAGAAGAAGAAGAAGAAGAAGAAGAAGAAGAAGAAGAAGAAGAAGAAGAAGAAGAAGAAGAAGAAGAAGAAGAAGAAGAAGAAGAAGAAGAAGAAGAAGAAGAAGAAGAACAGGAGGAGGAGTTTGGACATCCACATCCTATTCTACTATAAGTCAGTCAGTAACAAAAACACTAGACCAGGGTTGGGGTCAATTATAATTGTAATCACATAACTGATAATTAATTACAATTATGGCATAATTTGAATTGTAATTGAAAAAAAAAATCTTCATTGTTGTAATAGTAATAGTGTTGTGTTCAAGACCACACTATCCGAGACCAAGACTTGCCCGAGACCAGAATGCACCGAGACCAAGACAAGACCATAAACATTTTTTTTTTTTCAATTTAAAAAAAATATATAAATAAATAAAATTATGACAAGGTTCGATTTGACAAAAAAGGTGCCTGCAAAAAATTAACTAAAATATTAAAACTACTACTGCTACTGATAAATTCACAATTATTCTACATATTTGAAAACAAGATTTTTATGTCAGCTGAATGTACAGTAAGTGTTTAAAAGTATTTCTACTAAGAAATAATGATTCTTGATTCTGATTCTTTGAGTTGTGCAGGTCAACAGGTCACAGAGTTCACAAGATATTTTTTTAGTTTGAAAAATCCTTTACACTGGTTATTTTTATTAATTCATTTAGTTGATATAGTTTAATTTGGTTGCTGTAATATAACTAGGATATTCAATTAACACAGGTTTCCAGCTGTAACTGTAAAAGTGAAACTTTCTGAAATAAAACTACAAACAAGTTGTCATCAGTCTAAAAAACATAGAGCTACAGGTAGATGTGAAACTAAATAAAACAAACTCAAACCCTGGAACAGTCATGTGACAAATTAATCAATAGTTATTGTTGAGAATTATTATTATTATTCTGGATACAGTGGAAACAGAAACTATAAAAAATAATTATATTGTGAACCTGTTTATATTGTAGGGAACATATTATATACATAAATGTAATTGGAGTCTAAAGACACAAAAAAAACACCACTTTAAAAAGAAAATAGACTAATATAAGACCTCTTTACAGTTATTTGACTTATTCTGGCTTGTGCAACTTGTGGTGATGACGCGATGGTGACGACATAAACCAAGATGGCGGCGGCCCGGACGACAGCCGATAGTATTTAATAAAGCCTTAAAATACATGGATATAATGAAAAGAGTGGATGGACAGAGGCATAAACATACTGACACACACAGACTTATTAAACACACACTGACCTCTGTAAACAGAACAGGCTTTACTGGTCGGCAGGCACTAGGACCCAGAGGCGGAGTAAGTGCGTCCCCTGTACTGCATTCACAGGCTGTAATATCATCAGTTTATCATTTTACCAGTTGTTAAAGCTACTAAAAAAGTTTAAAAATAGCAGGAATTAGTGCTGGTCTAGAACGGTCTTGAGAGAAAATCCCGAGTCCGAGACGAGACCGAGACCTTTAAAATTTGGTCTCGAGACCAAGACGGGTCTCGACTACCACAACACTAAATAGTAATTGAATTGTTACTGAGTTCAAATAATTGACTGTAATTGTAATTGTCATGGAAAAACAACTGTCAATTAAAATGTAATTGAACACAAACCTTTTTTAAAACAATATGTTTCTTTTAAACTTTTCCCCCTGCCTGTCACTTCTCTTGATGATCATTTTACCATATATATATATATATATATATATATATATATATATATATATATAACCAACAGATGAATAATCATCAAACTGATCCATTATTATAAGAGATGCTAACAGAAAGCTAACAAGAGGAAGGTTACTTTTATGTAGTTATTTATTAAAGGCTCAGTAATTGGAATTAAATGAATTTGAACTTCTTTAGTAATTGAGAATGTAATTGTTATTGACTTTCAGGGGGGAAATAATAATTGCAATTTTAATTGTGTTTCGAAAAACAAAATGCCGATCACAGTAATATTGAGCATTGAGCTGTAATTGAACATGGATAGTTTTGACAGAATTGTAATTGAAAAATGTAATTGACCCCAACTCTGCAGTGGACTAAACTAAACCCCAGTTACGTTAATAACTGGTGTTGAGTCTAATGTGAGCTGCTCTAAGAGGTGTTTATGACTGTGATAAAAAGTAATGAAATTATTGTGCCTAAAAGTGTCCCTAATCACTAATAACCAAGCAGTTTAAAGCCATTTTACTGAACACGACTCAGCTGGAATTACACCTGAAAACAGTCCCAGTGTCTGTGTCCCCCACGCTGCTGTCAGGTGTTGGAGGCCCTTCAGAGATGTTAGCAGCAGAATCACAGCCATGTAGGCCACTGAAGTCAAGAGAAGGTAGGCTTACAACAAGGAATATTTGGTACAACAACCATCTCTGAAGCCCAACAGAAGGATGCTCTTCAAGGCTCTTTTTCCCTTGACATACATGAAATGAATAATTGTGAAGAAATGACTGAAACTGGGACAAACATTAATGTGTGAACTGCAGCGTTGGGGTCAATTATAATTTTAATCTCATAATTAATAACTAATTACAATTATGGCATAATTATACCTGTAATTGTAAAAAATCTGTTGCTGTCATAATCGTAATCAAATTGTTGAGTTTAGATAATTGACTTTGTCATTGTAATTGTCATGACAATTCTATGAAAATTGTCAATTATAATTTAAAGCAAAACTGGGGAACCATGTTACATGTTTTTATGTACGGTTCTACACATACTGTATTTAGTTAATTATTAAAATATGTTTCCTATCAAGCTTTCCCTCATTTTAACATTTAAAAAAAATAAAATAAATGAAATCGACACAAAAAAAGGGTCAGACTCCCACACCACAAATACTAAAACCTATATTTTTATTATAAAGATGAAGGCTGTCGGTGGGAGGGTCCTTTGAAACGGTTAAAAGATCAATGATCTGGGAGGAGCTCAAAGGAGTTTGGATAGTTCTCTTCCTGGTGGTGTTAAAAGGAAGCAGCTGAAGAAGTGTTTGGGTGGTGTTTCTCCAGACTTATAGCAGTGATGGCATGTTCTTTGTTGTAGCACGTTTTCAGTCTTTGCATGAATGAATCGTCCTCAAGCAGGACAACAAAACCACATCATTGTGTCTGATTTGTCTCGTCTACAAATGATGTCTGAACAACCGAGAAATGATTGTAGTTTCCTCACAAACACACTGACAGAACAGCTGGGTGATCCCAGATGCTGAGATCTTTACCAGACAAACAAACCATCACCTTCCTTCAACAGTTTACACATTTATTTATACTTAGACGAGGTCAGAAGTAAGTGAAACTCTGATAATAAACTGTTTTCAGTCTTTGGTTGTATTTCTCAGCTTTGTAAGGACTGTTATTCATCAATGAGTACTTTTTTACTGTTTGATTACAATTCTGTGTCAATCACTCTCTTATTAGAGACATTTATGAATCATCCATCACTTATATTTGTCATTGGTTCTAAGATGTCATTATTTCAACAGACCACAGTGATGCAGTGTCTGGTACAAATCATTGAATCCCAGTCCCATCCATGGCCACAGTCATGAACAAATCCAACACTTAATGTACATTTGCTATACAGACTACAAACATTTATGAAAGAATGGGTCACTTTCAGACGCTCAGTGAATCCCGGTGTGGTACAGTAATAAGATCCCACCTGTGCAAGAAGTCCAGCTGGGAAATTACCTCATTACTAAATGTTCCACAATCAACTGTTTGTCGTACCGTAACAGAGTGGGAGTGATTGGCAACAACAGCAACTCAGCCATGAAAAACATCACAGAGCGGGGTCAGTAGATGCTGAGGTGCAGAGAGGTCACTAGCTACAGACCTCCAAACTTTATGTGAAGGAGGAAGAAACACTATCTCATGGATGATGTGACAAGAGTTGGATGTATCTAGTCTGCAGCTAGGACCACATGCTGGTATGACCCTTGGCTCAATACTGGAACACTTTAAGGCGGGCATACACTGTGCACTATTTTTCAATCGTTATTCTCAGTTCCAGCTCAAATTGTGCAGAGTCCAAATGTTTACAGAGACACGTCAACAACAACTCTGATGCGTCGCCATTAAAACAGAAGAAGATGAAGAACCCGGAAGTGGATAGACACGAGTGAATCTAAAAAAAAAAGCTTAAAAAAAGACAAGGCTGCGATGTGATGAACCAGGAACTGGCTGGGCAGACGTGGGCAGTACGGTCTGTCAAATCTACCGCGCTCCTACGGTGTTCTCGCATGCGCAGTGTGAGAGTTAGCACTGCTTCAACTGTGAGAAATCCTCATGAGGTGTGACCAGGATTTAGAACAGTTTTGAGTTTCTTACAACCATATGATTTCTGATTGGGAGCTGGTCATGAGGTGTTAATCACTTCTTGTGACCCATGTATACTACACCATGTATACTACACCATGTATACTACACCATTTATACTACACCATGTATACTACACCATGTATACTACACCATGTATACTACACCATGTATACAAAACCATTTATACTACACCATTTATACTACACCATGTATACTACACCATGTATACTACACCATGTATACGACACCATGTATACTACACCATGTATACAAAACCATGTATACTACACATGTATACAACACCCATTGTATACTACACCATGTATACTACACCTGTATACTACACCATGTAGACTACACCATGTATACTACACCATTTATACTAAACCATGTATACGACACCATGTATACTACACCATGTATACTACACCATTTATACTACACCATGTATACTACACCATGTATACTACACCATGTATACTACACCATTTATACTACACCATTTATACTACACCATTTATACTAAACCATGTATACTACACCATGTATACTACACCATGTATACTACACCATGTATACGACACCATTTATACTACACCATTTATACTACACCATTTATACTACACTATGTGTACTACACTATGTTTACTACACCATTTATACTACACCATGTATACTACACCATTTATACTACACCATGTGTACTACACTATGTTTACTACACCATGTGTACTACACTATGTTTACTACACCATGCATACTACACCATGTATACTACACCATGTATACTACACCATGTGTACTACACCATGTATACTACACCATTTATACTACACCATTTATACTACAACATGCATACTGCACCATGTATACTACACCATTTATACTACAACATGCATACTGCACCATGTATACTACACCATTTATACTACAACATGTATACTACACCATGTATACTACACCATGTGTACTACACCATGTATACTACACCATGTATACTACACCATGTATATTGCATCATGTATACAATACCATGTATACTACACCATGTATACTACAACATGTATACTACACCATGTATATTGCATCATGTAACTACAACATGTATACTACACCATGTATACTACACCATGTATACTACACCATGTATACTACACCATGTATACTACAACATGTATACTACACCATGTATATTGCATCATGTAACTACAACATGTATACTACACCATGTATACTACACCATGTATACTGCATCATGTAAACTACAACATGTATACTACACCATGTATACTACACCTTGTATACTACATCATGTATACTACACCATTTATACTACACCATGTATACTACACCATGTATACTACACCATGTATACGACACCATGTATACTACACCATGTATACTACACCATGTATACGACACCATTTATACTACACCATGTATACTACACCATGTATACGACACCATTTATACTACACCATTTATACTACACCATTTATACTACACTATGTGTACTACACTATGTTTACTACACCATTTATACTACACTATGTTTACTACACCATGCATACTACACCATGTATACTACACCATGTGTACTACACCATGTATACTACACCATTTATACTACAACATGTATACTGCACCATGCATACTACACCATTTATACTACAACGTGTACACTACACCATGTATACTACACCATGTATACTACACCATGTGTACTACACCATGTATACTACACCATTTATACTACACCATTTATACTACAACATGTATACTACACTATGTATACTACACCATTTATACTACACCATGTATACTACACCATTTATACTACACCATGTGTACTACACTATGTTTACTACACCATGTATACTACAACATGTATACTACATCATGTAAACTACAACATGTATACTACATCATGTAAACTACAACATGTATACTACAACATGTATACTACACCATCTATACTACAACATGTATACTACATCATGTATACTACACCATCTATCTATACTACACCATCTATCTATACTACAACATGTATATTACATCATGTATACTACACTATGTATACTACACCATGTATACTACAGTATGCACGACACACAATTTAGCCAAGCCTCGGCACAATCCCAAAAATTGACACACAAGTGAAAAAGCGGCTCAAAATGGGCCAAAATTGCAGTGTATGCCCACCATTTGGAGGGTGTGAGACAGTGATAGGAGAGAGAAAAAAACTCAGGAGACATGAGGACAAATAAAAGGGAATAAAGAAATCATGTGGGAAAGAAAACGAGAACAAACACTGAATGTATTTAATTACCGTATTTGCTTTAGTATGTGTACTGGTTATGAATTACTTTGAATGATTTTAGTGAATTACTTGGAATGTTTTTTTACTGTATTTGAATTACTTGGAGTTATTTGATATTATTATTACATATTTGCATTTGAAAATCCACATCTAATAAGCCCTCATTATAAATTGATGAAGATCAAGGTTAAATCAGTATACTTGATCTTTTCAATGATGAGAAAGAAGGAGCTGCAGGTTGAGTGAAGGTAGAGTTAAATTGTGAGTTGAGCTTTCAATGATATGGAGGTGAGGTCATGAGGATACCTGTGGTGAAGACGAGCACGAGCGTAGAAGATGCTGACTTTGGAGAAGGAGAAAAGCTGAGCCAGCAAAAGTGCGGGGTCTACCCAGCCAATGAGAAGATGACAAATGGCCAAAGGGGGTTTGGAGAATTAAGGTCTATAAATATGTCAGGATTTTGGGATTCAAAGTCTTTCTCGTATTCGAGAGGAGAGACCAGGGTATGTTCTTTTCCCTGCAATGAAACTGTTGAAAAGCAGTAACTATGCTTGGACATCAATGATTTTTGTATCAATCTTGACCAGATGGTGATCTTGAAACAGTACATGTAGGTTATTTCTAAAGAGTTGGTTTCATTGCTCGGAGAAGTCTGAACTTTGAGCCAGAGAGAAAATCAGAAGCAATAGACTGCACTGGATTAAGTTCATCCATGTCAATCTTTTTTTTTTTTTTTGTGATCATAACTTTATTTGAATTATTAGGGAGGGAGGAGGGGGGTACAGACATATCCAGAAAAACGGCCGAGCAGCTGCATCCAAGCCTTACATCACCAAGTGCAATGCAACACGTCAGGTGTAGTGGTGTAAAGCACACCAGGACCCTGGACCAGTGGAGACGCTTCTCCACCTAGTAATCTGATGGAAGTGTCTGAATGTGGCAGTTGCTGGGAAAATGATTCATGTCTGACTGGATTTTACCAGGTGTAAAGTTTGGTTGGGTGTGTGTGTGTGTGTGGGGGGGGGGGGGTTATAGTGTGGGCTTGTTTACAACACTTGGGAACTCCCCTTAGTTACAGGGAAATAAATTCTGAAAGCTTCAGTATTGCAAGACATTTTGGACAGTTTCATCATCCCAGGTCCATAGAGACATTATTCTGTAAGTCTGGTGTTGGAGAACTTGTCTGGCCTGCCAAGGGGTCCAGACCTCAACCAGATAGAACACCTTTGGGATGAATTAGAGCAGAGACAGCAAGCCAGGCTTTCTCATCCCACTTCAATCTGACTTCATAAATGCTTTTTTGGAAAAATGGTCAAAATAAACACACTCCTAAAGATTGTGGAAAGCCTTCCTAAAAGTCCTCAAGCTGGAAAATAATGGACTTGATTTATATAGTGCTTTTATTTCTACTGAACGAGTCCCAGAGCACTTTATTCTATCAGCTCATTCGCCCATTCATACCAATGGGACAGAGCTGCCATGCAAGGCACTAGTATACAATGTAAGGGTGGTGATTGATGTATTGTTAAAGGGTAAATGGACTTCACCTATACGGTACAGTGCTTTAGTGTCAAAAAGTTTCACACTTTGAGTAAAATGTACCTGATACAATCACACACCGTGTTTTATGCTCAGTGGAGATACAGGAGACAAACAGAAGGTCTACAAAAATGTGTGACTCTCATTTACTGTCAAAATAGGTTGCCTGTTATATTGCTCTGTCCTGTTATTGTTACCAAGACACATGAGTTGTGAGAAGAAAAAAAAAAACGAGGTGGGAAACCAACTGTGTACCATTTTATTGTTGTTAAGGCCTAAAGAAAATGATTATATTATATTATTGTGAAACAACATGCATGGTATGGATGTTACATCATGTCAGATACTCCTGTCAGTGATTTTGACCATGTAGAAAGTATTCACCAATCATTATTGGTACTTGTTAGCAGAGCTGATTATTCAGTAATGATGTGATAGCAGTAAAGGATTACAGTGTAAAACTATCCAAGGGACATACACTAAGATGTAAAAAAAAGCAGGAGATGAATCCTGAATAGACAAAGTGGTTCAAAATGAATTAGAAATCTATATTTATATCTCCCTGCAACTACTGGAATTTACAGGAAGCCAAACTCGACTTCCCACTTCCCACTGGGTGTATGGTCCACCTGAGTTTGAGTGGTTTTCTTCCTGTCTTTTTGCTGTAGAGGTGGCAGCATGTCTTTAGTTTAAAGGGGACATATCATTCTAAATCCACTTTTTTAGCCTTAAATGCATTTTGTTGTTTATTTAGAGTGTTTAGAAGTACAGAAAAGTTCAAATTAGTCTCTTCAGGTGCTCCGTAGATATCTTTATATTCTGTTTTGGTCATATTTTTCAATCTGTTTAGATTTTTCTATTCTCTACTACGTTTTTTGAACAATAACGTCACAGTATTTGCAGCGGAACTGCCAAATTAGGACATCGACTCCAGGTCCAACACTTTGAGCAATCCGCCATTTTTATTTCTCACGTTTATTTTGTAGTCCAAGCTCAAGGATGCTGAAGTTACGAGAGGATAAATCAAAATGTTTGGTTGTTGGATGTAGTAACCCACACGCTTCATTACACCGTCTCCCAGCATCAGAACCTTTTCAAAGTGCCTGGTTGAGTTTTATTTTTCACGGAAATGTACCCACATCTGTGGGTAAGGTCATTTTTGTGTGCACGAAGCACTTCAAGGATGACTGCTTCATCAACCTCCACCAGTATAAAGAAGGATTTACAGAAAGACTTTGTCTGATTGAGGGTTCAATTCCTTCTATCTTTGGAGACGACGAACAGAGCACTTCGGTAAGCTGTAAATAACGCTAAAAAGTGTGATGATAAGACTGGGTTCATTTGTCTTGATCAATTCATTGTCACTCTTGGTGCCTTTGTAGTGTCAGCCTTAGTTGAAAGTTAGTCAGTCAGTGAACTGTTTGGTGCAGTGTGTTTTTTGCTTGTTGGACTTTTTCTTAATCTTAATTCAACCTGTCCTGTCCCAGAGTCCTGCTCTCGGGTCCTAATCTATCTGCTTTATTCTCTGGTCCTGACTGTGTGTTTTCTGGGCACAGCAGCCATGATTGGGATGGAGCAGCATTCTAACCACTCTCCTGCCTTTAAAGTGAAGTTAAGAGGTGGTGTCCTAGTGGTTAAAAACGCAGGCTTTTTTTTTTTTTTTTATATATATATATATTTTTTTATTGCATTTATCATTTTAACAACATACAAACAACAGAAAAAGGTGGTAACACATACAAATAAACTTAAGACAGATTATAATACAGAGGAGTATTTCAATTAAGTCTATCCAACAGGGAAATAACTGGTTGCCATATTTTTAAAAATAAAATTTCTTTGTTAATTAAGTGGTATCTAATTTTTTCCAGATGGAGCACATTCCCAAGTTCTTTTACCCACATATCAAAGGCTGGAGCTTTGTCCGATTTCCAGCAAAGCAAGAGAACCTTTCTAGCTAGCAGAGTGCACAATGAAATTACATGCTTTTCATTCCTATTGCAAACCCAGTCATGTTCTGTAACACCAAACAGCGCCGTGAGGGGGTTACACGGGACATTTCTGCCCAAAGAGTTTTTCAGAAAAACAAATACAGAGTCCCAAAACACCTGAAGTTTTTGACACTGCAAAAAAACATGTGACAATGTCCCTCGATCACTTGAACATTTAGCACATAAGTCTGATACGTTACTATAAATTTTGTTCAGCTTAGAAGGAGAGAGATGCAGTCTATGTACGACCCTAAACTGAATAAGAACGTGCCTTGCATTAATTGAGCTGTTATAAATATTCTTGATGCAGTCCTGCCACCTTTCCTCTGTAATTTCAATACCTAATTCCTCTTGCCATTGGTCCCTGAAAAGGTAAGATGAAGGACTACTCACACCTAGCAGAACCTTGTAGTATGTAGATATAGCCCCTTTGGTATAAGATTTTACAGCTAATACACTATCTATAGCTGAATGTTGAGGAGCAACCTCACACAGGGGGTTGCTAGTTCTAAGGAAGTGACGCAGCTGTAAAAAGTGAAAAAGGTGGGAATTTGGTATGTCGTGTTTTGTTCTGAGTTGTTCAAAGGATGCTAAATAACCATCAATATAGAGGTCTTTAATAGCCAAAATGCCCCTCTCTCGCCACCTAACAAAGGAAGCATCATCCAAACCAGGGCAAAAAGCATGATTATCACATATTGGAGTGTCTAGGTACATTTTGGGTGCCCTTGTCAACAGCAGGAATTGATTCCAAACTTTCAAAGAGTTTTGAATGATTGGGTTCTTCTTATACACGGTATTCTTAATTTTTGTTGGGCTATTCAGCAAAGCAGGACGGCAAGACCGCTGACAAGACAAATGTTCTATCAGTAACCATGAAGGCTGCTCCGTCAAGTCTATTCCTGGGGTACAGCCACGCCAGAATGAAAAAATATTTAGATGGGCAGCTAAATATTGAAATTTGGTAGACTGAGACCACCATTCATTTTGTCTTTGAAGAGATGCTTTTTAGAAATCCTAGGAACTTTACCTGCCCAAATAAAAGACGATAAAATGGAATCTAACTTCTTAAAGTATAATTGAGGTATACATATTGGGATTGACTGAAATATATATAAGAATCTCGGTAGTACAACCATTTTGATGGCATTTATCCGACCTGCCATCGAAATAGGCAATGTCTTCCAAAATTCTATATTTTTCTCAAGCTGATTAACTTTTTTGTCCCAATTTATTTTAAGTAATTGTGAAATTTTACATGTAATTATAATCCCAAGACATTCAAATTTTTTGGAGGCTAACCTAAACGGGGTTTTATTCAGAAAGTCCAAGTCCACATCTTGTGATAATGGCATAAGCTCGCTTTTTGTCCAGTTTATCATATATCCTGAAAACAATCCAAACTTGTCAATTAGTTTTAGCAAGGGACCGATAGATTTTTTTGGCTTTGAAATAAATAGGACGACATCGTCGGCATATGCAGAAAATTTGTGGTGAATGCCCTCGTGTGTTATTGGCAGTATTTCCTGACTCAATCGTATACGGGCTGCCAGAGGTTCTAAAGCTAAAGCAAATATAAAGGGTGAGATGGGATCACCCTGGCGTGTGCCCCGTGGAGTCGAAAAGTTTCGGATATATTATTATTAGTTATGACAGATGAGGTTGGTTCCCTATATAAAATTCTAATCCACTTAATAAAGGTGTCACCAAATCCAAATCTAGAGAGGACAGAAAACATATATGGCCACTCCACTTGATCGAATGCCTTCTCAGCGTCCAAAGCCATTATCACAGAATCATCAGAGTTCCTATTTGAACTATAAATCAAGTTACACAATCGACGCGTGTTGAAGTAGATGTGTCTTTTAGGAATAAACCCTGTTTGGTCAGGGTGTACAAGTTTTGTGATATGAGGCGGTTTGACAATATTTTAGTTAAAATTTTTGTTTCTACAGCAAGAAGCGAGATTGGTCGATAAGATGAGACAGACAGCAGATCTCTGTCCTTTTTAAGAATTAAGGAGATAACTCCATGATATAATGAAAGTGGTAGCAAGGCCGCAGATTTGCAATGATTAAACATACGGAGGAGGAGAGGAGCCAGAAGCGAATTGTAGACTTTATAAAACTCCGCTCCAAAGCCATCCGGCCCAGGCGCTTTGTTATTTGGAAGTTGGCTAATAACTGACTTTATCTCCTCTAATGTGAAGTCAGCTTCCAAATCAGCTACTGCTCATCAAGACGTGGAAGATTGCATCCTTCAAGAAAGTTGTCAATTACAGATTGATCAGATGAACTCTTTGAACTGTATAGATCCTGGTAAAAGTCCTTAAAGCATGTATTTATCTCCTGTGGGTTTGCCACAGTCTGCCCATTTTTATTATTTATTGATAAAATAGATTGAGATGCCTGTATCTTCCTAAGTGTACGGGCGAGCAACCTATGGGGCTTATCGCCCAACTCAAAGATCTTTTGTTTACACTGAGCAATTTGACGACAGACTTCTTTATTAAGTAATAAATTGTAATCCAATTTTAATTTAGTAATTTTACCCAATATTTCTGTTGTAGGAGAAGACTGATATTCTTGCTCTAGACGGTTTACTTTCAATGCTATATTGCACAGCTGCTTTTCTTGGGTTTTACGTTTAGAAGCGGTAAAAGAGATTACTTGACCTCGAATTACAGCCTTCATACCTTCCCATAAGGTTGAGTCATTCACTTCCCCATTATCGTTCTCTTTAATGTAGTTTAGTATGTGGTGTTCAAATTTCTTAACAAATGATTCATCCTACAGTAATGCTGAATCAAGACGCCAGTTCCTTTTCCTGGCTCTAAAGAGAAAAGTAAGGTCTAATTCTATCGAGACTGGACCATGATCAGAAACTAAGATTGGATGATAAGTGACGTCCCTCATTATTGGAATCAATTTAGAATCTAAGAAAATATAATCAATTCGAGAGTAAGAACCATGAACTGGGGAATAGAAGGAATAGGCTCTGCCTGTAGGAGAAAACAGTCTCCATGAATCCACAATATTCATATTTTTCAGTGCATTTTTAACTACATAACTAGATTTCGAATTCTGAGATTGGTAACATTAGAGCTGTCCAGATTTGGTATCAATTTAAAAACCTTCTGAAAGAACTCTGGGCAATCAAAGTTTGGGCCATACATGTTTACAAAAATAACGGGTAAAGAGTGCAATGTGCCAGTGAGTATCAGGAACCGACCCTCAGAGTCCTCAATAGAGGAGCTCTGATAAAAAGGAATATTTTTCCTAAACAGAATGGCAACCCCTCTTGCCTTAGCGCCAAAGTTAGCATTATATGCCTGCCCCAACCAGTTGGCGCGGAGTATTGATTGTGTTGATCTTTTGGCATGTGTCTCCTGCAAGAATTTGATATCAGGCTGTAAGTGTTTTAAATGAGTAAGCACTTTGGCTCTTTTAACAGGGTTCCCAAGACCCTTCACGTTCCAGCTAACTAGCTTCAAATTAGATTTACCTGCTGTCTGAGGCATAGTGCACAGTATTCAATATATCCGTTAATCTGCTTGAATAGTGCATGTCAGTATTACTCATACATTTATTACCACCAGGAACATGAAAAAACAAAAATAACATAAACCTAAAATTAAACAAAAGCCACCAACCAGAGGAGCTTCCCCAATTGGAGCTCAACTCTAACCCACCTAAAACTAAGAGCATCATATTAGCTTCCTTCTATACAGCACCTCCTACCGCTCCGCATCAGCATAATCAGAGTTAGGCTAACTATTTGTGCAATATTCATACAGTATATACACAGACAAATGCATATATACATACATACACACAAATAGATAGATAGATAAATGATTAACTAACAGAGTAATTTAGCTATTCCTATAATTAAAAATAATGTGCATTTCAAAAAAACTATAAGCTATATGTAGAATTCAATACCATAGTGAGCAGGACGAAGACTTCAGCTCAGTTGCCAGCACGCAGCTTTTGGTCCAGGAACCTCATCACCATGTTTGGCTTGTCAAAAGTGTGCGTGTCCCCATTCAATGTCACTCGGAACCTCGTCGGGTGCACAAAGCCGTAACGCAGGTTGGCCTCCCTGCAACGTTTACGCACCGCGTCGTACTCCCTGCGGCGAGCGAGCTCACCTGCAGACAAATCTGGGAAGATCAGGACTTTTGAGCCGTTGTATTGCAGGGGCCCCTTCTGAGCCGCAAGTCTCACAATGAGCTCGCGGGTTTGAATGTAGTGCAGCCGCACAACAAATGGGCGTGGCCTGTTCTCGTCTACTGGTTTGGGACCCCAGGCTCGATGCGCCCTGTCCAGAAGTATATTTCCCTCGAAGTTGTCGTTTCCCAGAAGGTTGGGGCTAGCATGTTATCAGTAGCCTTCATAGGCAACAGGCTAAAGCGCTCTTCGCCCGGCTTCTCCGTTCTGTCACGTAGTTTTTTTTCGGAAGGCAGCTATTGCCGGCAAAAGGGAAGTTTACAGGTCGATCCTGCAGGAGTTATAAGGCAAAAAGGCAAAGGCTGATGCGGAGCCCCTTCAGAACGAGCTTACTCCATGCACGTGTGATTTGATCAAAAACGCAGGCTTTTTACCAAAAAGTTACAGTTTCAAAACCAAAGTGGACTATCACTGTAGAGACTCCTGAAGCAACAGTTGTAAAAATTACACAAAGCTTGTTGAATTAAAACTATGTTTACCAGTATATGGGTTATAGATTTCCTGTGACCTTAAAAACTGGAGCAAGGAGATCAGATATTGATGGACGGGTTATAGGTGACATTTGCAACTTGAAGGCCAGTTAGTTAGTAGCTAGTAGCTTTTTTGGCATAAATGAAATCTGGTATAATTAACTTTTATCTACTTAGCTCTACAAACTCTTAACAACTTCCATAAGCGTAGCACATCATCCAAGTGAACAGGAAGAGGAATATTTCAATCTATAAAGATTCCACTTTATTGACCAATCCCCTGTTGACTCTGTCATGGCCGTGGTAGCCGTGGTAACTATTGGGTATGGTCTGGAGACAACAGGGGGTGAAATGCGGGAAGGGGGGCCGGGGGGGCTTTGGGCTCGGAGGTGATCCCTGGCCACCTCTGCTACGGCCCTGGAGTCAGCTGAAACATGCACCTCAGCCCTGGTGGTGATGGTGGGACATGGTTGAGCTATGGGGGGGATGGGGGGGTGGGGGGTCACACACGCACACACGCTATGGGGGCTGGATCCATTCTAAATTCATGCGCACCAGTCCAACGAACGTGTAAACAAACGTGTACCCAGTGCCTGCACGTCTGATCTATATTTTCCATTGACTTAGAATGGGTACACGGGCACAATGCACAAGTCTCATCTGCATAATGTGCATACACATTAAAGTGTATGCACACCTACGCCACACCTGGATGTACACCTAACAAACAAATATATCAGTCACACATAGACGCTGGTGTGGCATGAATGAAGCTATAGCGATCAGGTGCCCGAAACATTTTTTACCCGTGCAAGCGTGTACACTCGTGCAGGAATGTAAGTGTGTGTGTGAGTGTGTAACACCATTCAGTCCGGTTACAATATGTGTCATGACACCCGTCCATGAATGATGAATGAATGCCTTTATTGTCATT